>NC_089761.1:61826772-61981772 GCF_040412425.1 Macrobrachium rosenbergii
CAAGCTTAGATGTGTACGCCTTCCCTCCCTTTGGAATGATCAGGGAAGTAATCAACAAGCTGTCAACGCATCAGAACACCTCCGTGACCCTTGTAGCCCCATTTTGGCCGAACAAGGAGTGGTTTCCAGACTTGATTCGCCTTCTGGTAGACTACCCAAGACTACTTCCACAAAAACGGTCTCTGCTCAGACAACCCCACTTTCTTAGATTCCACCAAAGATCTTCCGCTCTGGCTCTGACAGGCTTCAGACTGTCAAGTGCCTTGTCAGAGCAAAAGGGTTTTCGAGACAAGCTGCAGAGGCAGTTGCGAAATGCAGACGAGCTTCTTCTAAAAGCTCTACCAATCAAAATGGACAGTCTTCAGAAGGTGGTGCAGTCACCACAATGTCTCTTCTTCTGAGACATCTATAAGCCAAATAGCTGATTTTTTTTTTTTTTTTTTTTTTTCCAAAAAGCCCTTTGTTGGCCGAACGGTTGAGCTTCAGACTGTCATTCGATGGGCCGGAGTTCAATTCCACGTCCAAAAAGCTGATCTACCAATGTCTCTTGGAGTTAGAGGAATTTATTTCTGGTGATAGAAATTCATTTTCGATATAATGTTCTGGTTCGGATTCACAATAAGCTGTAGGTCCCGTTGCTAGGTAACCAACTGGTTCTTAGCCACGTAAAGTAAGTCTAATCCTTAAGGGCCAGCCCTAGGAGAGCTGTTAATCAGCTCAGTGGTCAGTAAAACTAAGGTATACTTTAACTTTTTATTTTTCTAAAGTCCATCAAGCTATCGACCTCTACCATCAAAGGGTAAAGGTCGATGTTCAGCTCAGTTTTTAAGCACAGAGGAATGGACCTATCTTGTAATCAAGATATCACCGACCTGACCAAATCCTTCTACACGTCCAAAAAGATAGTTCTACCAATGTCTCTTGGAACTTAGACGTTGTACTGAAGTGGCTCTCAGGTCCTCAATTTGAACCTCTTCGTTCTGTTTCCCTCAGGAATCTCTGGAAAAGACTCTTTTTAACGGCTCTCGCTACTGCCAAGCGTGTTGAAAATTACAAGCAATAGACAAAAGAAAAGGCTTTGCATGGGAGGGAAGCTCAGTCTGTTCCTTTTCTCTTGGTTTCCTAGCAAAGGTTTTGAGGACCCTTCTAAACCCTGGCCTAGGTCCTTTGTCATCAAGAACCTATATGGATATATTAGGAACTGAGGAAGAAGTTTTACTCCTTTGCCCAGTGAGGTGTTTTCAGGTACTATCTTCAGAGGACAGAGAAGATTAGAGGACCTTCGAGCAACCTCTGGTGCTCTGTTAAAAACCCAGTTGCGACCCTTGCTCTCCAAAAATGCCATATCTTGTTTTTTTCTGAGAGAATTAATATTAGAAGCCCACTCTCAGATCCAGGAAGAAACTTTTCCTCTACATTTCTGGTTAAATTCTCACAAAATTAGGAGCAGAATAGCAACTTCCCTCTCCTTTAAACACAACTTGTAATTTTTCTTCAATATGAAAATGACATTACAGTCGACGTTCTGGAGATGCAAGTCTATATTCGTCTATCACTACTTCAAGGACATAAGAGCATAAAAACTGCTTTTTTTGAAAATTGTAGCACTTTAGGACCTTTATCTGTGCTGGCATGGTGCTGGGAGGGGAAGCAAGAGGAATCTATCTGTTCCTTTGGTATCCACTTATTTGACTAAAAGGTTTTGAGTCGTTGTTCTATGGGAAGCCTGGGGTACATTGTTCCTGAAGTACCCACCAGTTGTATATCTTATCTTTGATAACAGTTGGATGTTATGGTTTTACTCTGTGGTGTAGGTGACAGTGTTTTCATTTTGGACGTTCTGGTCTTCGCCCAGGGCAAGGGCATCTTTTAAAAACTTTGTCAGCATTTTCGGTGTACTTCCTCCGCTGCAAAGTTTCTCACTAATGTGATGGCGACCCTTGGCTATACGCTGCCACGTCCACTAACAAGTTGAGAGAAGCGCTGACCAGAGGCAGTACCTTCCTGCAGCAGCTCTCTCAACAGGTAAAGGAAACAACAAACATTTATTCAATGTTAGTGACATTTCTGGTCCAAATTCATTACTTTCTTAATGTTTTGGGTAGAATATGTCCATGCTCTTTCCACCTATTATTTCAATGTGGACTCGGCATGTAATTACTCTCAGATTATAGCAGTTACTTATATAAAAATGACATTTTATGATAAAATAAAGTTTTATATATACTTACCAAGGTAATTACATGATCAGTAAACCAGTTCCTTTTCTTGCATGGACATAAGAGCATAAAACGAACTGAGCTTTCAGCTGGTTTGTTTTCTTAGTCCTGGATGGTAATTATCTTGTTGGGATCAGACAGGTAATCACTTAGTGACACTAACGATAACAGCGCCACTTCTTTATATTTTGAATTTCTAAGCTGTCCGTGGGTTAGGGAACCATAGCTATGTAATTACTTGGTAAGTATAAATAAAAATTTATCTTATCATAAAAATGTCATGTTTCTGGTCTATGCTGTGTTCTGTGGTGAAGTTTAGTACTGATTTTTCTCTGACAAAGGTGCTGATGGCAGATTGCTTATATCTCTCGGGGCGCTCACTCTCTCCATTTAGACACATGCCCAGTGTTATGGGTCCACGCCCATCAAACATACACAAGTCTCTTAGAATACAAATAAAGTCACTAACGACCAAGTCCACAATAGGTGGAATGGCCGCAACAGAGTGTACAGAGATGGAATCAAGGAGGATAAAGAAAAACTGAGAATAAAACCTTAATATTTAATACAAAATTTTAGAAAGAAATGACCACTGAGCCTCTTACAAAATACATTAAATAAACGCAAAAATCAACCACACACTGAAAACATCGAATAACAAACACACTTACACCAAATTAAGATAGACTATGCAATTACACTTTAAAGAGAGGGCCCTGAAAGTAATAGAATGTCGAAAAGTCAGAATAACCTAACTTATTACACAATAAACATTTATCAAAAAAATAAACTGCTTCCCTTAAGTGAGCTCTAAACAGTAGTAGTGGCTAACGCAGCCTTCAAATCACGGGTCGAGGGGAATAATATATATTCTTGAGACCTTACCAAACATAAGAGAGGTCCCCTAGGCAAAATAACTGGGCCAAGGGCGCAGACTGAAGAAAGAATCACTTTAACGTTGCAAGACGATCAACGGACACGGCCGTCCGACAGGTAATCACACCTTACCAGTTGGCAGAGAGGTCCCCTTGGCAAAATAACTGAACCAAGGGTGCAGACTGGAGAATAATCAATTTCTCAAAGGAGGTCAGCAGCAGCAACTGGAGAAAGGCAGATCTCGTAATCCCAAAATAAGTCAAGCCCTCACAATGTGAATGGTCCAGAAACGACTGACTCAGACCTGGTGAGACAGCGCCGAATACAGCTCCGGATGAGAAGCCAACACCACACGTGAAAATAAAACAAGCTCATTGTAATTAAAACTATACAACAAGTCAGAAATGTCGGGGAGGAGGAAACAGGGTCATTACGTTCCAAAAGAAAAATTACTGCCAAAGTGACTTATTCAAAACAAATTAATTTACGTTAAATTTAACACATACTGACACCTCCTCACCCAACCAAAAAAATTTTCCACAAGAAAATTTTCTACAAAGTATTGAACTTAACTCAAAAATCTAAAGAAATATATTAAAATGCTAATATCAAAAGAAAACATAGCAATTCAATCTATATGAAATAAAACAGGGACAATAAGAAAAATTAAAGTCTAATGACAAAACTCAAAAAGTGATTAAAAATACTATATCACATTGCTGGCAAAAATAGATTAGAGATAGTGGCAAAAAAATTTTGTACCACTTTCAATACAGTCAATAGATATCAAATCTTAACCTTGATACTAAGGCTTAAAGCTAATACAAGTAAATAATTTATAGTGACCACACCAAAAATAACATCAGTATCAACATATGAAGATATATGGTAATATCCCTATGAACTCACAAGTGGAGTGGTGGGCACATGTTAGCAGAGCACCAATGTTAACAAGACTAACCTATTATTAGACTAAACCTAGATAACCGACAACAAAAATATAAATCGACCACAATGGGGCTAGTGTTACCTCAACCAAGGTCACCACTCATACACCAGCCTGTAGCGCCTAAAAAACGACCGTGCTGTGCTACAGACCCGTGAACCCGTGACCTGGCTAAATTATTCTGAAATCACAAATATCACTCAAACAAAAATAAGGACCAAAACCTTAATAGATTAACCATAACTTAGTCTAGGTCACCACTCATACACCAGCCTGTAGCGCCTAAAAAACGGCTGTGCTGTGTTACAGACCCGTGAGCCCGTGACCTATCTAAGCTATGTAAAGAAAGAATTAATGTGGACCATTGGCATAAACAAAGAACAGGGACATAACAGTATATGATTAATGATTTATAAAAACTAACCATCAATCACCAAAAATAAAAAAAAAAACGTAACACACTGTCCACATATCAATGATTTACTACACACTCAATATTGTGGCCCTTCACAACACTTTCCAATAATGCCTCTTTTCACTCCAGAGAGCGTCCTTACTCAACACTACTTGTTTTTGCGACTCATTGAGTTTCAAAGAGCGTCTTTTCAATACACTTCACTCAGTTTTAGTGCCTCTACACTTCAGAGAGTGTCCTCACACTAAACGGGTTTGGGCCTTAAATACACACATCATTAATGGACATACACAAGACAATGGTAACACCTTAAAATTAACCTGGACATACACAAGACAATGGTAACACCTTAAAATTAACCTGGACATACACAAGACAATGGTAACACCTTAAAATTAACCTGGACATACACAAAACAATGGTAACACCTTAAAATTAACCCCCACCAACAACACATACCAAAGTAAACAGAAATCAAAAGTACCCTTAACCACTCTTAATCAAAGACGACACCGAAGAAAAACCTGCAAATCACGACATTAAACATCTTAATCTTAAATACTTAATCCTAAATTATTTCATAAACAAAACAAACACCTGACACAACATTATTACAACACACCTGGAAACCTGTACATTCAATAAATTTATAGGATTAATCAAATCAATTAATATAAATATATACAAAACAACTTTACAAATAATAATTAACGAAAAACAAAAAGGTTTTTCTCAAATCAACCTATCGATCAGTCACTGATGCGTGACAGCGCATCAGCAACAACATTACTTTTGCCTGGAATGTGTGAAAAGCTAAAATTCCATTCCTGGAGCAGGAGGCTCCAACGCATCAGCCGTTGATTTTTATTCCTAAACCTGTTCAAGAAAATCAACGGATTATGATCCGTTAATATTTTAATTGGAGTCCCTGTAGAGGATAAATACACCTGAAAATGATTAACATCTAAAATTAATCCCAAAGTCTCTTTCTCTACAGTCGAGTATTTCCGTTGTGCCGGGGATAACTTTTTGGAGAAATAGGCAACAGGATGAGATACTCCATGAGCATCTTCCTGCAACAAAACTGCTCCAACCCCAACATCACTCGCATCAGTAGCAAGCGAAAAAGGAACGTCAAAATCAGGGGCTTTCAATATAGGGAAATTCATTAGGACCTGCTTTAATTTTTCAAAGGCATTTTGGGCATCATTAGACCATACAAAAGTCACATTCTTACGTAATAAATTAGTCAGGGGCTCAGCGATATCAGAAAAATTCTTAACAAATCTACGATAATACCCTACTAAACCAAGGAATTTTCTGACATCCCTGCGACACTTCGATATTTCAATATGCCTAATAGAGTCTACGTTTGCCTGTTTTGGAGCCACTTTCCCAAATCCTACTTCGTGGCCCAAATAGACAACCTTTGCTTTGGCAAACTCACTCTTTTTGAGGTTTATAACCAAACCAGCTTTCCTAAGTACCTGAAATAAGGCCTTAATACGTTTAAGATGGGTGTCCCAGTCATCACTATAAATCACAATATCATCAATATAAACAACACACTCCTCTAAACCTTGGACCAAAGTATTCATTAACTTTTGAAAGGTTGCAGCAGCATTCTTCATCCCAAAAGGCAGTACTTTACATTGGTAGAGTCGTCGCTGCGTTACAAACGCTGACAAATCCTGTGCCCGTTTGGACAGCGGAACTTGCCAATACCCCTTTAACAAATCAAATTTAGTTATATATTTTGAATTCCCTATCCTGTCAATACAGTCCTCTATCCTGGGTAAAGGATAACTATCAGGCTTTGTGACCTCGTTGACTTTGCGGTAATCAAAACAAAGCCTGACTTGATCATCCTGTTTCTTTACCAAAACAACAGGCGAAGACCACGGACTGTTGCTGGGTTCGATCAGCCCGTGTCGTAACATATAATCAACCTCTTTATCCACAACATCATTTTTAAATGGATTTAACCTGTAAGGGGATTGTTTTACCGGAGTTGCGTTACCCACATCCACATCATGTTCAAGGACAGTGGTCTGTCCTGGAACATCCGAAAATAAATCCTTATAACTAAAAACTAACTTTTTCAAAGATCCCTGTTCTACTAAATTCAAATGTGAAACCATTTCTGAAAAATTTTCTAAAGAATGTTCATTATCATTAGGCCATTCGGCACCATCAAAACAATCATCAAAATTACTCACGTCTGGAAAAGAAAAAGAATTAATACCATTACACTTTGTAGTATCACCAATTAATGCCACGGGAATAACTTTGTCACGACCTTTATAAGCTTCTAACATATTTATGGCACAGCTGGTAGGGTCTCCTCCTTTCAGGAGTTTCAACTAAATAATTAACATCACTTAATTTCTTTAAAATTTTCCACGGTCCTGAAAATGAAGCTTTTAAAGGGTTTCCTGGAATGGGAAGCAATACCAAAACATTATCACCCACTACAAAATTACGCTCCTTAGTCTTTCTGTCAAAAAGTATTTCATTTTCTTTTGGCTACACAATAAATTTTCACCAGCAAACTTCCAAGCCTTCGTTAATTTATCACCCAAATTACTAACATAATCTAATAAATTTATATCAGGGGCGTCCCCCTCCCAAGATTGACGAACCACATCGAATGGACCACGCACACAATGACCAAAAATAAGGCTGAAAGGTGAAAATCCTAAAGATTGACTCGGCACTGACCGAAATGCAAATAATAAATAAGGTAGTTCCTTATCCCATTCGGAACCATTAACCAAACAATATTTTTTATCATAGACTTCATGGTTTGATGAAATCGTTCCGAAACACCTTGACTTTCAGGGTGGTACGGAGAAGAAGTCACATGTTTAATTTTTAACTCAGCCATCTTCTCCTAAATAATTTACTCAGAAAATTAGACCCACAATCGGACTGAATTACTTTGGGCATTCCGAACCTGGTAAAAAATTCAATTAATACGTCAACAGTTTTAACAGGTTTTACATTTCGTAGTGGTATTGCCTCAGGATATCGAGACATCCTATCCATAATTGTTAAAATATACTGATTGCCACTACGAGTTTTCGGCAGAGGACCAACCACGTCAATAATTACCTCTCTGAACGGTTCAGAAACAACAGGAATAGGATGTAATGGTGCCTTTGGAATTGGTTAATTAGGCTTCCCGACCTTTTGACATGCATCACAACTATTTACAAATTTTTTAACATCAGCTTTCATCTTAGGCCAAAAATAACTTTCACACAATTTACGAGTAGTTTTGAAAACACCAAAATGACCAGCCAAACCATTTTCATGAGCCAATGTCATTAACTCCTTTCGATAAACAAAAGGAACCATAATCTGTTTTACAATTTCACAACCTGTGTTAATGGCATCAAAAGGTCTACTTATTCTGTACAAAATATTATTAATTATCTTAAATCGAGGGACAGTCAAATCAGTAATTTCGCCAGACTCAACTGGCAGGTCTTTAAAATCTGCTTTCTGAGCTGTAACAAGTTCCTTAGTAGTCCAATTAAGTTTATTATCCAACACACCACTATCTACAACTAAGCTATCACTACGATCTAAACTACTCAAATCAACATCAACTACCGACTCTGCCGAGTCAACACTACTAGCCTTCGATCGAGTGACTACAGATATTTCATTACTGGAATTTAATGCAATAGGGAAAGTTTTATTTATTAGGGCGACATCATTCCCTAACACCAAATCCACATCTTTAATAGGAAATTTATCAATAATGGCCAGTTTTAAATAACCTGAAAAAGACGGGCATGATAAATAAAAACTCTCAACCGGGTAAGACCTGACCGTGTCTGCAAAACCACTTAACAAAACATATTCCTTATTTGAACATTCTAAATCAATAGGTAAAGATTCTCTGAGAATTAAAGACTGAGCAGCCCCAGTGTCACGCAAAATTTTAACCTTTCTTTGCTCAGTCGAATTCCCAGAGCGGACAAAACCATTAGATAAAAATTTCTGAAAAGGAGCCAGTGACTTATTGCCTAGTCATTGATTATTAGAGTTCTCAGCCACTGACTCATTCTCATTCCTTCGAATGGCCATTACCGGTCGTCTTTCGGTCCTTTGTGACCTTTTAAATGCATAACACATGCTCTTGACGTGTCCCTTCTTATGACAGAAGAAACAAGTCATAGTTCTCAACTTCTCCGGGTTATCTGTGGTCTGCCTTCTATAGCTGTTAACAGGAGTAGTACGAGAACCATAATTATCATTAGGCCTGTTATACCTGTTCTGGTTACTACTCCTGTTAACTCTCACCCAACCAGATTTCTCATTTCTGGGTACCTCCCCTATCACATTTTTATGAGAGAGGAAGTACTCATCACTTGCAATAGCCACCTCCTGCAAAGTTTCTAATTTTAACTCTTCGAGGTGTACCTTCACCTCATTAGGCACGGACCTTTTAAACTACTCAACCAAAATCAATTCTTTTAATTTCTCAAAGTCCGTCACCTCCTTAGACTTTAACCAGTCGCCAGCAAACTGCTCTTTAGCCTGGTTTGAACTCTACAAAAAAGTCTGCCCTCTTTCCTTCTGTAAATTACGGAAGCGTTGTCGGTAAGCTTCTGGTACCAACTCGTAAGCCTTCAAAACTATGGCCTTCACAGAATCATAATCTGAGGACAGATCTTCGTCAAGGTAACGTAAACTTTCTGGGCCTTACCTAACAATTTACTCTGAATAAGAGTGGTCCAATACTCCTTTGGCCACTCCAGCCTTGAGGCTATCCTCTCAAAAGAAACAAAAACTCTGCCACGTTGACTTCCTGAAAATTTGGGACTAACTTTAGAGCTTCAGTTAGATTAAGACAAGGCATTGCAGACACATTATGTTGGGAAGAAGAAGAACCCTATTACTCAATGCTTGCATAGCAAGTTGTGCTGTCTCTCTCTCTCTCTCTCTCTCTCCTCAGCCTTCAGCCTTTGGAGATCTATTTCCATTCTTTTCAACTGAATCTGCCTATCTAAAAGTTCTACTGACAGTGCTTCCTCCACCTGCCTAGTCTCTGGTTTACATTCTGCCTTCATCACCTTAACTTTTTCGTAAACATTTAGAAGCAACAAGCCCTTCCTAACAGACCCAGGATTTTCAATTTCAACAAATTCTGCTACACACTCTAAATCAGGCTTATTCAAGTCTGCCAACCTGTCCTGCCACCCCTCTCCACTCAAGAGCTCCGGGATATTCAAATCAGCCATAGTAAATTAATTGCACACAAGTAAATATATGAATGTATCTCACAAAATATACCCAAAAACAAACCAATACACTGTACACCAATAACCACACAAATATCCTACCACAGTCAAAAAAAAAATCATAAACACCGATCAACACAAAAATATAGGAGAGAAGGTATTACTATGCTGCAAACCCCAAGAATCCACTCTATAAACTCTAGTGACTACAGGATCCGATAAATCCTGGCAAAAGGTCGCCAAATGTTATGGGCCCACGCCCATCAAACATACACAAGTCTCTTAGAATACAAATAAAGTCACTAACGACCAAGTCCACAATAGGTGGAATGGCCGCAGCAGAGTGTACAGAGATGGAATCAAGGAGGATAAAGAAAAACTGAGAATAAAACCTTAATACTTAATACAAAATTTTAGAAAGAAATGACCACTGAGCCTCTTACAAAATACATTAAATAAACGCAAAAATCAACCACACACTGAAAACATCGAATAGCAAACACACTTACACCAAATTAAGATAGACTGTGCAATTACACTTTAAAGAGAGGGGCCCTGAAAGTAATAGAATGTCGAAAAGTCAGAATAACCTAACTTATTACACACTAAACATTTATCAAAAAAATAAACTGCTTCCCTTAAGTGAGCTCTAAACAGTAGTAGTGGCTAACGCAGCCTTCAAATCACGGGTCGAGGGGAATAATATATATTCTTGAGACCTTACCAAACGTAAGAGAGGTCCCCTAGGCAAAATAACTGGGCCAAGGGCGCAGACTGAAGAAAGAATCACTTTAAAGTCGCAAGACGATCAACGGACATGGCCGTCCGACAGGTAATCACACCTTACCAGTTGGCAGAGAGGTCCCCTTGGCAAAATAACTGAATCAAGGGCGCAGACTGGAGAATAATCAATTTCTCAAAGGAGGTCAGCAGCAGCAACTGGAGAAAGGCAGATCTCGTAATCCCAAAATAAGTCAAGCCCTCACAATGTGAATGGTCCAGAAATGACTGACTCAGACCTGGCGAGACAACGCCGAATACAGCTCCGGATGAGAAGCCAACACCACACGTGAAAATAAAACAAGCTCATTGTAATTAAAACTATACAACAAGTCAGAAATGTCGGGGAGGAGGAAACAGGGTCATTACGTTCCAAAAGAAAAATTACTGCCAAAGTGACTTATTCAAAACAAATTAATTTACGTTAAATTTAACACATACTGACACCAGGTTCGTAGGTTTTGTATACGCCTTCGTGATGAAGCACTCCTCCCGTTGCTCGACGAGGACGTCAAGGAAGGGGAGGCAACAATCGTGGCTGTATTCAATTGTGAAGTTGAGACAGCTGAGGGTGTGGAAGGCACGCCTCAAGGTCTCTATTTCTTCACTCGTCGCAGCACTGACGAAGGTGTCGTCAGTGTACCGTACATACATTTGCGACTTTCTTATATTATTAAAGACTCTCTTCTCAACGGTACCCATGTAAAACTTCGCGAAGAGGACTCCAAGGGGAGAACCGATCTCTACTCTGTCGATTATGGTGTACATATGGCCTCTGTAGGTGGAGAAAGGGGCCATTTTGGTACATATCTCCAGGAGGGCACGGAGGGCGTGCTTGGGGAACTTCAGTGATAGAGTAGTGGGGTCCCTATACATACAATCCAAAATTATTGGGATTGTTTCATTGACAGGAACGTTCGTGAAGAGGGACTCCACGTCCATCAAGGCAGTGATTCCTCTGGGGGGCGTCACTCTAAGGGCTTCCAGGAATTCTGCTGAGGACTTCAAGCTGTGATTGTGATCACCAGGGACATAAGGAGTGAGAATGGTGTTGACTCTCTTGGCTAGCTGGTAAATCGGTGCTGGGATCTGGCTAATAATGGGGTGCAGAGGGTTGCCTTGCTTGTGTCTTTACATTACCATATAAGTAGCCAAGGTCATAGTCACCCACTATCGATGGTAGGTGTAGGGCATTAGAGGCTGTATTGACAGTTTCAATGATCCTGTTGGTTTCACGCTTGATGTCATCAACAGGGTTCTTGGTAATTTGTAAAAACTTGGTGCCGTCGGCCAGGATCTCGTCCAGCTTTCGGTGGTACTCCTCGGTGTTGATGAGGACATATGCCACAGTCTTGTCAGCCCTGCGGACAGTGATGTCCTCGCCCTCTCTCAGCTCCTTGGCCGCTTCCCTCAGGCGCCAGCTGACGACGTTACTCCGATAGTCCACGTTCGGTGAGGGCCTCAGCCAGGAGGAGGAGTTGAAGGGCGTCAGTGGTTCGCAGGGATCCTTGATCTTCGTACTTCTGGATGGTATCCAAAAGGTACTCTATTTCAAGGCGTTTTTCCAAGGGCCTTGGCTGGTTGGTGAAGTGGCAGTTAAGGCCCATGCACAAAATATTGTCTTGTTTGGGTGTCGGAGTATATTCTGTAAGGTTGATGTATTCCTCCTTCTTCTGCAGGAGCCATAATTTTCCACCATTAAGGGCGGTCAATTTCTTAATTACTGTCCTCATCTTCTTCTCTGCGTCTTTCTCTTTCAAGTGACGTAGGCATTCTTTGATGTTGTTGGGATGTCCTTGTCCTTGGACATATTTTCTGAAATATATATATACATAAACACATATATATATATATATATATATATATATATATATATATATATATATATATATATATATATATATATATATATATATATAAAGTCTTTTGGTGAACTATGTGCTGGCCTGTGAAAGGTATATCCCGGTGCAGGAACATGCAATGGCTATTGAATTTGATTTGCAGCTGGGTGTGATTCGCTCTTTGTGCAATGATAGTAGATAAGAACAGCCACTATGAGATCAGTTATTTGCAGCCATAGAATATGAGTAAGGTAACTCATTTACACTTATATTTTTTCCAGACATTATGTGGAATACCCAGATTCCCAGTTTGTGTCGCAGTGAAACTCCTCTGTTTCTCCATTATGCATTTTCCCATTCTGTTCTCCATTATGCATTTTTCTGTTTTAAATGCCTTTTTCCTACACCCTTTCACGTTTTAATATATGATATGTTTCTTTTAACAGGAATTCTGGGTTCGTCCTGTGAGGACGAATATTTTGAAAGTGGTGTTCTTTAACATACTATATGACATTTATTTTAGTCTAGAATAATTATGACCTTTTTATATTGTTTGGTGACCAGGGTGTTAGTCACTAGTATTGGTTGGTCTAGAATCATTAATTCGATTGATTGTGAGTCGGAATTTCCTCTAGTTATGATTTCCATTTTTAGGGGGTGTGAGTCACTCCATTTCATGACTGTAGCTTTTGCTGAAATACTTTTGTTAAATTTGCAAATAAAGTCTAGCTTTGTATCTCGGCGTTTTATTCCAGTAGGCCTTTGTCTGAGATATAGTAAGAGATTATGACCCTATCTGACTTTGTGTCAGGTCATAACATATATATATATATATATATATATATATATATATATATATATATATATATATATATATATATATATATATATATATATATATATATATATATATATATATATATATATGTATATATATATATGCTTTATATGAATGTTGATTGCTTTATTATTCTTACCTTGGTGTCGCTGATTCTGCTGGGGTTCAACACTATATATACAATCATATGCTGAACTTACACGAGGTTAGGTTCCAGAACCCCTTGCTCAAAACGAATTTTTGCGTAAGTTTGATACTGTCTCTAAAAATGCTAATAAATGCTTATATCTAGAGTTTATACGCTAAATATGACCTTAATCATGCTCCCAAAGTATTAAGATTACTTTTAAATGAAATTAAAATTACTGTAATTTCATTTAAAAGTTAGCTTTATACATTAACCTTAAAAAAGAAATAATTGGTTGATGTAAAAATATAGGAGTGTGGAGATTATGTATACTATTTCTCTTTCTCCCCCTTCCAACCGATCTATTTTTGAGTCATCTCAACCTCGTTTTTAAGAACTACTTTATTCTAGTACGTCTCTTTCTCTTTGCTCTGGAATGATTTTTCATGAGCAAGCAGTGTTTTTTATTTGGACTAATACAACTCTTAGGTTCGTAGGCGGTACAGGTAAAATTAGATCGATTTAAAATTTTCTACTGTACAGGTAAAGACATACAGAGAAATAGTTAATAAGTTGTAAAATATGTGTGAGCGCTGACTACAAATGAGAGAGAGAGATAGTTGTTGTCCTTAGTTGAAAAGAGTGAAATTATTTATGAATTATTATGGAGAGAGAGAGAGAGAGAGAAATTACATAGGAATCCTTTGACCCACTATCAGCAACACTCCTCCTTCATGTCACATTAATATGACCTATTTGACAGCTTTGCCCACGAGCTTCTCTCCAACGAGTTCACAAAAGATTAGGGAATGATATTTGTTTGTTTAAAATATGCATCACGTAGGTATTATTATTATTATTATTATTATTATTATTATTATTATTATTATTATTATTTGAAAATTAGTACTTATTATTAGATAAATCATTTACTTATCATACAAAATAAACATATGTATACATGTACCAAAAAAATTCTCTCATCTCAGTAATAGAGAGAGAAAGAGAGAAATTATTTTTATTATTTAATGTATTTAATTTGCGCATAAAAGTCTGAAAACTTATAAATTACATAAAAAATTAAGCAAACACTTTTGCAGGGTTTCTCAGGATTGGCAAATGTTCGCGTGTCTGAAAAACTCGTGTATGACAATTAGTTAGGTTCCAGTGAAAAGTCCTTGTGTCTGTGAATTCGCACAACTCGAACTGCGCAAGTTCGGGGTATTACTGTGTGTGTGTGTGTATATATATATATATATATTATATATATATATATATTATATATATATATATATATATATATATATATATATATATATATATATTATATATATATATATATATATATATATATATATACATATATATATGTATACACACACACACACACACACACACATATATATATTTACACTATAATTTAAAAAATATTTATATATATATATATATATATATATATATATATATATATATATATATATATATATATATATATTTACACTTTACAATTTAAAAGATATATTACAAAAGCCATTGATGATATATCGTAATCAGATTTGTGCTGTGTACTCAGCAATTATCGAAGTTTTTAATCACATTACATTTTTGTATTTCAGGTACCCTGTTGATGAGAGAGGTACTGTTAAATGAACCCCTAAAAAATGGCTACTCAAGAAAAGACATAATGTGTGTCATGGTTTGTTGAAACAAAATCGGATACCCAGGCTCAAGCAAAACTGCAGAACTAAGCATGGAAGAGATCCACCATCACGTCCGTCAATTCGTGCATGGCACAAAAAATTTATGGAGACAGGGACAGTGTTGGATAATGGGTGGAGTGGACAACCAAGAACATCTCAGGAAAACATCAATCATGTAAGACAAGCCTTTGATCGTTCTCCTTCAAAGTCCATCTGTACTGCTACCAGAGACACAGCTACCATGTTCAACAGTGCACAAAATCCTGCACAAGAACTTCGATTGTACACTTACAAAAATCCAACTCATACAGGCATTCGAGCCTAATGATAAACCAAGACGAAAAGAATTTGCAGTTAGCATGCTGAAACAAACTTCTGAGGATGAAATGTTACTCAACCGAGTTTGTTTTAGTGATGATGCAACCTTTCATGTTTCAGGAAACTGAACACACATAATGTGAGAATCTAGGGATCAGAACATCTCCATGTGACTAGGGAACTTCACCGAGATAGTCCAAAGGTGAATGTGTGGTGTGGGATCATTACAATCAAATCATTGGTCCATTTTTCTTCAATGAGATATCAATTACTGCAGATGTTTACCTTGACCTTTTGGCGGAATATGTGACACCACAACTAGATGACCTTCAACCATCCATCATTTTCCAGCAAGATGGTGCACCACCATATTGGGAATTGCGTGTTCTCGGGTTCCTAAATCAAACATTTCCAGACCAATGGATTGAAAGGGATGGCCCAATTCCTTGACCGCCTTGTTCACCAGATATCACTCCCCTGGACTTCTTTCTATGGGGTTATGTTAAAGATATCATGTATCAAACAAAAATATAGGACATCACTGATCTCAAGCAAAAGATCACTGATGTCACTGCCTCCATTGATGAGGCTATGCAACAGCGAATATGGCAAGAAATCGAGTGCTATCTTGATGTGCTTCGTGCAACTAATGGTGCCCATTATAGAGGTGTATTAAATGAGGAAAAAACTTAAATATCTACTCCTCATTTTGTAATAATTTCAACATACTTGTCTGTTCATTTTCTTTTGTAATATATTTTCTAAATTGGAAAGAAACTTTATGGACACCCTGTACTTAAAACTTCTGAGACTTAACTCTCTTAATTTCGGCATGATATTCCTTCGACAGATTTGCCGGCGGGGCTGCAAATGAGGGATGTATACAGAATCCCTAAGGATCTTATACAGACAACTCTTGGAAAGGACTCTTCTCAGCGTATCATTGCAATGATTTCGCTATTTAATTTCTTTGTTGCATCCATGTGCTTAAGTGAGTATGTATTTGTTCTTGTTATGATTTTATAATATTTATGCAGAATGTAGGATGTTCAAGTCTTTTATCCCTCATAACAGTTTAGAACAAGACTTAAGAGATAAACCACATTAGAGGGTAAAGAAGAGCTTTGGTTCTCTTTCATTGTGATGAATTAGTTTTTTTACTTATAGTATGTATGCTTTTAGTGGCTCCAGCTGCTTTCTGTGAAGGCATATTCATATTTCTTGGAAATAACAATGAAATCTGAAGTGAAATACAGTCATCTAATAGATAATTAACTAAATTGTCCTTGGAATCTCTTGGAATATGAGACTTTAAAACTTAAGATAATTGCATATTTGTATTAGTATGAATACTGAGTACAGAAAATGTAGTAAATGATCAATGCCTTGTTACAAGAACTATGATTCTAAGTTTAATCGTATACACTTGAAGAAAAAGCATTTTCTGTTTGATTTAAAACCAAAATACTAGCAACAAACGTAAGGATGTCCCTGAAAGGTTAATAATGCACCTATATTGGTCAAGAGGTTGATGCAAATGAATCCTTAAAGGTTACGTACACTTTTGAGACTCCTCTTTTAATTTCAGCTCATTTTACTGTTTCTCAAGCTTAAGACTTGCGTGAATACTGTTGACAGTTCACAGAGTATAATCCATTTCACCCTCTAATAAAATTTCAACTTGTGGTTTTGTGTGCAGTATAACATGTCTTTAGATTTTCAGTTATATTTTGAGTATTGTTGAAGTTCATAAAGAATCCTGAAAATATGAAAATAATACCGAGCCATTCTGAGCTATATACAATACCCAGACGCCATCTATAACTGTTTGATCATTATGGACTATCCAGAGATGTTATCTTGTAGCATATGATTTTTCATATGAAGTGAATGTGCAGGATTTGCATCGTTTTATGTTCTGTCGTCATGTTTAGCTCTTCACAGGCAAGTTTTAAAACTTGATGAAAATTAAATAAATAGTCGTACTAAATTTCGGTATGTAACTTAAAAACTTAAATTTTGGGTGCAAACAGTGGAGGCAAAGGACATGGTTGGCTTTGCTAAGTATTGCAGTTGTCTTTGCCATTATTCTTAATGAGTCATAGTTGGTGAGAACATTAGTCTAATCACGTGACTTACAATCTGGATGTTCATAAAGTCATGATAGTAGTCATTCCAGAGACTAGATGCTGCCATTGTATCTTTTCAAACATTGTAATAGTTGGCTTGTGGAATGTATTGGTTTTATAATAACTGAGATGAAACATGTCAAGATGATTTAGCTGAATTTCTGGCACCAAAGAATATTGGTCGCAAGGAATCTTCCTGTTGGAAGTAATTAAGGAAGCTACGTAGAATTCTTTTGTTCCTAAACAACAGTCAACCACCGCTGTTCGTGGTCCTGCAATTCGTTGGCTTCACTGATTTGCGGATTTTTCTGTGGAACTTATCCCCAAATTATTTGCAAAAAATTCGGCAATTCGCAGACTTTTTCGTTGAGAAATATTCGCTAATTAGTGTATTTTGATGTTATTTTCATGACTAAGTACATTTTTATGATAAAAACATGATTTACAAATTTTCAGATTGTAATATTAAAGTAAACACAGCATACAGTAATATCATAAAATGTATTTTATGATATGCATAATATCATAAAATTTATTTTATTTTATGTATTTAAGTACATACTGTACTGTACTGAAGTTCTGAATTCTAGTGTTTCCCATGTTCTGTAAAAAAAAAAATGGGAGAGCCTCAATACTCTATGAAAGAAAATAGCTCTGATTGAATGTGAGAGAGGTGTGAAATAATGAGCAGGAAGACAAGTACTGCTGGTTTATTGATGAAGCTGGCCTTGTGAGCCCGCTTATAAAGCCGGTAAGGTTTGTGAACGGGTGGTTTATTGATGGCGACCCGCTTAGATCGGTTTCTACGCAGAGACCATGGGTACAAAATTTACAGGTGACCTGAGGTCAAACTATTTCTCTACACAAAACAGGACAGGTACATACAGAAAACATAATGATTAACAATAACTGGTTGGACATAAAAATACTCTGTCACATATATGTGGTACAAGGTCAGATGAACAGATAATAAATATACAATTCACAGTAATGATAATAGGATTGTGTTCGTCCAACCCTAGGTCGCACATGAAGGTACCGCAGAAAACGGGATGTTCATCACAGAGAACCCGTTGATCAGGGACTTTACAATATTCCCCCCCCACCCAAAAAAAACGTAGGTAACGTCTGATCAAAGCAGGTATCTGCTGGGGCGGTGGAGGGGGCCCCGCCTTCTCGATGCCAGCTGAGGGGGGGTTCGTCTTCTTCGGTGCCCTGTGGATGGGTGTGTTGGGTTGCCCTCCTGCCTGGTACCAGGGCCTTCTGGGGGCGCCCACGGTGTTTTCTTGAAGATGGGGCAGGCTGTGGGGGCACCATCTCCTGCGGGGGGCTTTGGGAAGTGCCCCCGACGTCTTCCTCCAGAAATGCGGGCTTGAGGCGGTCTATCGATACCCAGTCTTCCTTTCTGTGGACGGCTACCCGGAATGCCTTCTTGTTCCTCTTAAGCACGAGGAAAGGCCCCCTGTAGGGCCTGGTTAAGGGTGGACGTATGGCGTCGTCCCTGAGGAAGACGTGGGTGGCGGAGGACAGACCTGGAGGCATGAAGGGGGATGCCCTGTCGGTATATGTCTTCTGGCAGGGGGTGAACTTCCCAACCCTGTCACGGAGCCTCTGCATTGTTAAGTCGTCCCGGTCCTCTGTGATGAGTTCCCCCAGGACTACGAGGGTCTCCCGAAGACCTTTTCTGCTGTGGATGGGTCGCTGTTGGCTCTGGGGGCGGTCCTCAGCCCAAGGTGAACCCAGGGCAGCTGGTACTTCCAATTCTCGGAGGTGCAACGAGCCATGAGGGACGCCTTTAGGGACCTGTGGAACCTTTCCACCATTCCATTGGCTGCGGGGTTGTAGGCGGTGGTGCTGTGGTGAGTGGTCCCCAGCAGGCGTGCCAGAGTGGTCCACAGGTTGGACAGGAAAGTGGGGCCCCTGTCCATAGTTATATGGTCCTGGACACCAAACTGGCTGATCCAGCTGGAGAGGAGGGCCTCTGTGCACACACTGGAGCTGGCTTCTTCCGTGGGTGTAGCTTCGGGCCACCTGGTGGAGCGGTTGACGACTGTCAGAAGGTATCTTGCTCCTCCTGATGGGGGAAGAGGACCCACTACGTCGATGTGGATGTGCCCGAAACATCTCCCCGGCTGGGGAAAATCGCCCACCCCCGATTCGGTGTGCCACCGTACTTTGCTGGCTTGGCACTGTATGCACTGCCTTGCCCAGGCCGTTGCATCCTTCCATATGCCGTGCCAGACGAACTTCTCTGCCAGCAGCCTGGCCGTCATTCTTGCGGAGGGGTGGTACAGTCCGTGGGTGACATCGAAGACCAGCTGATGATGGGAGTTGGGCACAGTGGACGGGGGTGGCCAGTGCTTACGTCGCTCAGCAGTGTTGGCCGTCCAGGGCCGAGGGGCACATCCTTCCACTTCAGCAATGTGATGGCTGTGCAGTAAGCTGGAGTCTCTGGGTTGGCGGCTTGTTTGCGGGCGAGGTCCTCATAGTTGACCCTGAGCTGCGCTCCGTCGATTTCGATCCTCGAGAGGGCGTCAGCTACTGGGTTCTTGTTGCCGGAGAGGTACTTGATGGTGCAGGTGAACTCCGCAATGGCCGCGAGGTGCCGCTGCTGCCTGGAGGACCATGCATCCCCCAGCTTTGTGAAGGTGTGGACCAGCGCCTGGTGGTCCGTCCAAATTTTGAAGGGCGTACCCTCCAGTAGGAACTTGAGGTGGCGTACTGCCTGGTACACCACAAAGAGTTCCCTGTCAAAGGTGCTGTAACGGGACTCCATGGGGCTGAGTTTTCTGCTGAAGAAGGTGATGAGCTTAGGGGCTCCGTTGACGACTTGTTCCAGGACGGCCCCGCAGGCGACATTGCTGGCGTCCATCATCAGCTGGAGGGGAGCGCTGGGGTCCTGGTGGGCCAAAGCTGTTGCCTTGGTGAGGGTGGCCTTCGTCAGGGAGAAGGCCCTTTGCTGGTTGGGGCCCCGAGGATCTCCATCAGGGGGGCCATGGTGTGTGCGATCCCCAGGATGAATCTCGTAGTAGTTGACCATCCCGAGGAATTCTTGTATGGCCCTGACGGAGGTAGGGTGGGGAACCTGACGACAGCCTCGACTTTCGATGAAACTGGGCGGACGCCTCCTGGGGATATCTCGTGGCCTAGGAATTCCACCTTATTGATGCTGAAGGTGCACTTGTCGAACCTGACTACGAGGCCTCTCTCCTGCAGGCGCTGCAGGACCTTCCTGATGTGCCGTAGGTGTTCCTTGTGGGATCTGGAAAAAATTTGGATATCATCGACGTAGCAGGTGCAGAAGTTCGGGTCCCCCAGGATGCTGTCCATCAGTCTCTGAAAGGTCGCCCCTGCATTCCTCAGGTCGAAGGTGGAGATGATGAAGACGTAGGACACGAAAGGCGTGATGATGGCGGTTTTGGGGATGTCCTCTAGAGCTACTGGTACCTGAAAATATGATTTCAAGAGATCTAACTTTGAGAATATTTTGGCCCCGTGGAAGTAGGCCGTTAGGTCCTGCATGTTTGGTAGAGGGTAGTGGTCGGGTTCTGTAGTGAAGCTGAGCCGCCTGTAGTCGCCGCAGGGCCTCCAGGTGCTGTCCATTTTCTGTACCATGTGAAGGGGGGAGGCCCACGGTCTGGGAGCCTTCTTGCATATGCCTATCCGTTCCATCTCGGCAAAGGCCTTCTTGGCCTCCTGAAGGCGCTGTTGGGGAAGCCTCCAGAACTTTGCGTGCGTTGGGGGGCCCCTTGTCCTGATGTGATGATATATCCCATGTTTGGCAGGGGCCCCGGGCTCCTGACGAAGCTCAGGTTTGAACACTTCTGGGAATTCCTTCAGGAGAGAGCTGTACTGGTGGGGAGCGACGGAACAGATTGTGGGCTCCCTGGGGCCAGGCGACAAGGGCAGTGACTGGCAGGACTCGGTGTCCAGCAGGCGCTTGTGGCTGACGTCAACTGCCAGTCCGAAGTGGGCGAGGAAGTCCGCACCCAGGAGCAGGGTCCCAACGTCCGTGACGATGAAGTACCACCTGTACCTCCGGCCAAGGATAGAGAACAACAGGAGCCTGGTGCCATAGGAGAGGATGGCCTGTTGGTGGCCATCAGGGAGGCAGCCGGGTCCGGCGGATGTCTGCGGTCCTCTCTGGAAGGCGGGAACACTGACTGCATGGCCCCAGTATCGATCAGCATCATCCTGCCGGAGATAGTGTTGTGGATGTAGAAGCCTACTGGTGCAGGGCCCCTGGGTGTTTCGGATGCTGCAGCCATGGCGGCCTGTGAGGGTGGCCGCTGCCTCCCCCGTTTTTTGGAGTGGAGAAAAGGCAGGGGGCTTCGCAATTTTGGGCAGCTTTACCGAACCTGTGGTGGTAATAGCAAAGCCCGGCCTTTCCTTCTTCTGCTGGTGGGGTGGCCTCCTCCTGTCGACGATGTTGATGCCCTCTGTGGTGGGGTCCTCCGGCTGGAGGTAGTTGATGGGGTGTGAGGGTGTGGACGCCCGCTTCGCCGCCCTCGTGGAGTCCGTCAGCTGCTGCGCCACCCTGATCAGGTCCTCGACTGGCAGGGTGTATGGTTCTGTGATCTGCCCACTGACCTCTGGGAGTAGCTGCCACAGGAGGATCTCCCTTGACAGGCTAATCTCTTTGCGCCTGCCGCTGCTGCCAGTCTGGTAGGAGGAAGAGGTCCTGGAGGGCATGCCACATCTCCAAGATTTTTGTGTCCTCCCAGGGGTTGATGGCGAGGTCGAGGGCACTGGCGGCTCTCTCGGAGACCGGCAGGGAGCAGGTCTCGATGATAGTGGCCTTTAACTCCTGGTTGTTGTCACCCACGGGGCGACCTTCTTGTATATCTCCTCTGGTAGGGTGTTGATGGCGATGTCCGCCTTCAACACCTTGTAGGTCAGGCCTGCCACCCTAAATTGCCCCTCGACCCTGTAGAGCCAGGACGCTGGGTTCTGATGGGTGAATGGCGGCAGCTTTATGCTGAGGGCTGCCCTTGGTTGGTCTGTTAGGAGGGGCATCGCGCGGGGAGCAGGCACCGGCATGGAGGAGTACGCGGGAGGGGGTTGTGCGAGGGAGACGTCTGCCTCCAGGAAGTTCGCGGTAATTTGTATGTGGTTGGGGATGTCTGTGTCCGTGCTCATTCCGCGCTCTCACTTGGAATGTGAAGGAATGCTCGCATCAATACATGCTTGGGAGCGTGCTGTGTGGGTCTGCTAATGATGCTGGTGATTTGCCGACGCGGGTCAGTAACGCCTGAACGCTTTGTTAGAGTGCTGTAGTTAGTCCGTTAGGGGCGTGGGTTGGTTCTTTGGGCCAAGACTAAGTTGCCGTTTGGGTCCATTAATGGCTCCGGGAACCACTCCAGGAGTCACCACTGTAAGAGAGGTGTGAAATAATGAGCAGGAAGACAAGTACTGCTGGTTTATTGATGAAGCGACCCACTTATAAAGTGGTGTGCGGACGTCTACTTATACGCAGAGACCATGGGTACAAAAATTTACAGGTGACCTGAGGTCAAACTATTTCTCTACACAAAACAGGACAGGTACATACAGAAAACATAATGATTAACAATAACTGATTGGACATAAAAATACTGTCACATATACGTGGTACAAGGTCAAATGAACAGATAATAAATATACAATTCACAATAATGATAATAGGATTGTGTTTGTCCAACCCTAGGTTGCATGTGAAGGCACCGCAGAAAACGGGATGTTCATCACAGAGAACCCGTTGAGCGGGGACTTTACAAATGTGGTGTATTTTGATGTTATTTTCATGACTAAATAAATTTTTTATGATAAAAACAAGATTTACTAATTTTCAGAGATTAATATTAACGTAGGCATAATATCATAAAATGTATTTTATTTGATGTATTTAAGTACATACTGTACTGTACTGAAATTGTGAATTCTAGTGTTTCCCCTGTTCTGTAAAAAGAAAATTGGACAGCCTCAATACTCTATGAGAGAAAATGGTTCTGATTGAATGTAGTGTATTTGGATGTAATTTTCATGACTAAATGCATTTTTTATTATAAAAACATGATTGTTCCTACACGATATACAAACCATTGGTCCTTTACATTACGAATTACTTACAGTGAGGCTGGAAATGGCCATTAAAACTCTTGAACAAGGTGGTTAGGCAGTAACTACTGTCCAGTAGGAGGAAGTCCCTGCCTGCTTGGATGTCAACATTCCAATTTATTTTCAGCCTTCATGCTGTGCAGATGGGCTTTCAGAGCTCTCTGCCTGATTGTCGTTAAGCTCTTCTTTCCCGGTGGGATCTTTTGTGTAAATATTGTGTTTTATATTTAATATACAAACCCACGATTTTGATAGCCTTGTGGTAAGGCCGTCTTTCCCCAATGTGTTTCTTGGGGTCGGCAGTCAGGGCCATAATTTTCACTCCCCTATCATTTGGACCTCATGCCCTCCACTCCTTATACAGGAGGGTGACTGTAAATTTCTGTCTTGTGCAAGTGTTGCTCTTCGCCGCCTGCATCCATGGGTGGCTTTGCTGGGAGGAGCTTTATCAAGAGGGGGTTGCTGGGTGTCATCGGAAGGTTATCCGCCTCCGACGGCATCCTTGGTGACTGTCTCTTCGTTCCTTCTGTTAGCTTCCCTTCTCGCTATCTCTCATTCATCCTTTTCGCTTGCTCATCGAGCGAAGATCGGTGATGGAAGGGACCAGGCGGTCAGACGACCTCTTGTCAGGGAGCTCCTCTCGCTTTGTAGAACAGTCCCCCTCAGGGCAAGAGGAGTCTCCCTTTACTAATCTTTTGTGCTTTTTTCTCCAGGTTGACAGTGAGCATCGTAAGGCGAAGCAGAAGCTCCCCTGTGGCAGGAAGGCTGCCCTCATACAGTGGATACTTTGATGACAACCACGGTGACAGTAATGGCTAAGATCCCCATGTCAGTGTAAACACTGCCCTGACGAAGGGGGATCAACCGCTGCTCATTCTGTGGCACTCCTGTATGCTATGCTATTGCCTCCTGATGTACCTGTGGTCCCATCTGCTCCTGCTGTGCCTCCTGTCTTTTTACTCCTGTTGCCCTGGTGGCCAGTCACCTGGCCACTCCTGCTGTGCCTTCTGCCCCAGCTGCCTGGTTGCCCTTGTTGCTGCTGCTGACGTTCCTGAAGCTCCTGCCGGCCAAGCCACTCCTGTCGTGCCTCCTGCCTTGGCTGCCCTGGTCGCTTCTGTTGCTTCTCCTGATGTTCCTGTTGCCTGGGCCACTGTCGTCGTGCTTCCTGATTTAGCTGCCCTGTCAGTTCCTGTGTTTCCTGACCATCATCTCCCCCCACCCCATGTGGGACCACCTTGACGTTGTGAGGGGTGGGGGTGCTCTTGAACTCCAGAACTTCGTTCTGGGACTGAGTCCAAGAGTCTCATATATTATATATTTATTTGGACTAATTTTGTGGAATTTTCCACTTTTTGTAAAATTTATTGGACTTGAAAAATAGGAAAAAATATCACAGCTGGGATTGGGTTTATATCCGAAGCTAAATAGTGGGAACTGTGATAGGACCATCAGCTACCTGATAATGTTCGGACCTGAGAGATATCAGACTGGTATGTTATAGGTGCAACTATTCATTAGGACTGGACCACGTATTCCAGGGGAGTCTGGTTCTGGGGATAGGACACTCGGCATTCTATCTGGTTTGCCCGTGATGTGATTAGGGTGGGGACAATTGTATTCATGTAATACTCTCAGTCCCAGCAAGCAGGTTTGGCTTACACTTGGGCCACTCTAATCGTGTTGTGCCATCCCCCTGTGGGGTAGGGTAGGGGGCGGACATTTGGGAGTTGATTCTCACTTGTGCCATTGATGGAAGAATAAACTCCATGAAATGCCAATGATATCTTTTTAAGGTTTTTAGGTTTACATTTTTTCCCCCTCAGTCTTTATGACAAGTCATTATAAGGATATGAGTACCCCTGGGCCCTTTGATGGTAGCGACTTGGCACAGCTGGCAACAGCTGGAACCTCCTCTGACAACCTTTCTTTAGAAAAATCAAAACAAAATCCTAATGTAATTACACTGGAACCTTATGCTCCAGTACAAAACAAACCCAAAAGAAGTAAATATCGTCTTGACCCAACCTGACTCACTTTGACTCCCTCTTTGGGAGTGGAAGTTAGTCAAGGTTTCCAACCTTAGAAACAGAATGGAAAATGTCAGCCCTAAAGTTAGAAAACTACCTATTAAACAGACATTCAACAACAGAAATGTTGTTTAGACAGTCGAGAGAAAAGACGTGGCTTATAGAAGCCACAACAAAGAGTCAGTCTGAGGACTATATTTCTATAACAACAATAGATAATATAAATGTAAAAATTAAAAAAAAACATGACTCTATGAATAGCATTCAGGGTACCATTGTGCTTCTTGAGAACAGTGACGAACCAATCGAAAAGAATATTGTATGGGACTCTCTTAAAAAAAAAAAGAGTAAGCAAAAAAATAAGCAAATGTTAAAAATCACAAAAATAAAATTTGAGGGGTCAAGATCTACCCCAAAAAGTAAAATTTTTAGGTCAAAATAGAGAAATAAGGCCCTATTTCCTAAAGCCACTACAGTGTCAAAACTAGTAAATATGAGCATGCAAAAAATATTGTCGGAGCAAACCTGTATGTGCATGTTGTGGATCTGAAGAACATGCCACACAATGGAATTGCAACAAACCAAAATGTATAAACTGTGGGCAGAATCATCATGCAAGATCCAAAGAATGCATGCATTACATGTACAACACAGAATTGAAAATGCTACACGAAAGAACAGAGATGACTATAAAAAGAGGCTGAATTAGAATTGAAAGTGAGAGGAATTCAAGATCCTGCTCAAGAAACTTACATACGCCTCGATAACAAGAACTTATAATGAAAAAAAAATACATACAGATAGAAGTAACAAAACACAGGAAAATAAATATCAAGAAGAAAATAATGCTTTACAGAAAAAAAACTAAAATGGTAAAGAATCTAGAAACAGGCACAAAGGATATGGGTAACACTTTATCAAACTCATTTAAAATGTTAATGCAAATAGCACAAGATGACGATACTACTACAGAAGTAACAGAGGAAAGTAGTGATGGAGTGGAAATTAAAGATAAAAAAAGACCTTCAGAGAGAACACCACCCAAAACGAAACCACCAACTATAATTAAGGCAACATCTGTTAAACCAAAGACAAAGGTTATGAAGAAAGAACAAAAACAAACTAAGAATATACCTTTATCTTCTAAAATAATAGTCAGACCTATGGATGCAGATATCCAAAACACTGCAGAAGAGGAAGAGAAACATACCATACATAACATTGATTATGTCAAAGGAGAAGAGATTACTTCATCACCAGTAATTGGTACAAGAGCCAATGAAACAAGAACTGTACATGAAAACACATGTGGATGTAATGGTTGTTTTGTTGTATTGTGCAATAATAACAAAAACTTAACAAAAGACGGTTTAACAAAAATTATAAGAAATTTTATGAAATAAAGGAAAAAGAAACGACAGATTTGAACACCCATGAAAAAGGTTGGTTGTGCATTGAGCACTTAATATATTATGAAGAAAAACAATTGAATATCGTGAGTAAATTACTAGAAAAAATCCAAGTTGATAATACAAAAATAAGAAATCAAAACTCGACCGCTGTAACATAATATTTTCAATAACTATATTATACAATGGAACGTAAATGGTCTACAGACCAGATGACACCTAGGAGAAATACAACGATTATTAAAAGAATATGAGCCAATAATATGTTTACAACATGCCAACAAAACAATATCAACAATAGGTAAATATACCTTAGCATCTACATCTAGAGAGGAAGAAGGAAATTTAGGTACTGCTGTATGTACACTCGGCAAGAAAAGTGAGGATACAGTTTTCATTAGATTTCGTTCGTCGAATTTTAATTTTTTTTCTCACAGAAAACACATAATCTCGGTAAATTTACTCTGGAATATGAAAATACAATGCAAATTATAGCATATATATTAAATCTGCAAAACAAAAACATTCAGATACTTAAAACCACCATGGATGCCCGAAGTAATCAGAATTTCTCAGATGACTTCGTTCATAGAGATCTAAAAGATAGTGTATGGATATCTCGGTGTAGTACTGTTTATCAGAACGGCGTTATTTACTTGTTTTCCGTTATGAACAGGCTTACCATTGCATCATCATACGAGGTAATGATAATTTATTTAATTTTTACACATTCATATTTATATTTCACGTTGTTAAAGGTCAGCTGGAATTAATGGCAGTAAATGATGTGACAGCTAGGGTAGGTTGACCAAATCTATTTAAATCCGCAAGAGCGTTCTCTATGATGTGCGGAGTAGCGGGAAAACACAAGTAACTGGATGTTTCTTGATGTTGCCATAGTTTCTCTCTCTCTCTCTCCATTGCTAAAACATACTATACAAATATAGTATCGCTCACTCTCTAAAAGAAAAAAATAATAAAATTAGTAGCTCTACATATAGGCCTAGGCTTACACAACAGCAACTCTCTCTCTCTCTCTCCATTGCTAAAACATACTATACAAGTATAGGCTAGTATCGCTCAGTCTCTAAATGAAAAAAAAATAATGAAATGAGTAGCTCTACGTATAGGCCTAGGCTTACACAACAGCAACTCTCTCTCTCTCATCATAACATTGCATTCGTTCCTTTATTGTTCCCCATGGTTTTCGTTGGACATTGCTCAAATTTAACTCTTGATTTCATTATGGAAGATTGCGTTTCCGAGTACGCAAGCATTCCTTTCATTGTGGTGTCATAAATTCATTTGTGTAAGGTTAGTTGGTAGGTTATGTCGAAAAATGTTTATTTTGCTCAGAACTGTCGCTGCAAATTACAACTTGAACGAATACTGTAAAGCTTGCTACTGCATTTAAGTATCTATGATTTCAGAACCGCAGAATATGATTGAAAGTTATAGGAGGTCAAGCAAAAAGCAAACACAATAAGACTGAAGCTCCTCCCCCTTCTAAAGTTGCCAGATGTCGCATTAATTAGCAATATATGTCCGAAGATTAAAAAAACTGTATCCTCACTTTCCTTGTCGAGTGTACATAACAAAGTATGCTATAACAAAGTACCTGTAAACTTTACTGATCTGCAAATATCGAATATTAGAATACGAATAAAAAATTATAATTATGTAATTTATAATTTATATAAACAACCTAATAAAAATTATGACTGACAAACTTAAAGAATTACCTAATAATGCCAAGGAACCTACATTAATAGTAGGTGATTTTAATGCTCACAACCTGATGTGCGACTGTAATTGTACAGACTCAAATAGAACAGGAAGTAAAATACTGTAGAAGAATTCATAGATTCAAATGACATGTGCTGTATAAATGATAACGAAATCAGCACATATTTTTCAAAAACACATGGAACATTTTCCTCAATCAACTTAACTCTATGTACAACAAACATAGTAGACAGATAGGATTGGAATGCAGTTGACGACTTGCATACTAGTGATCATTTCCTAATATTAATTTCATTATTACAAAATAATCCCACGAACCATATCCCTCAATATAATATTTATAAAGCTGACTGGGTGCAAAATTTCACACTAGGAATATCCCACTATTTAAATATTTAAAAGACCATACTGAAACTAATAGAATTCTTGTTGATTTCATTAAAAATGCTGCTGATAAAGCAATACCAAAATCAAAACCCCATCCAACAAAACACAAAGTTCCATGGTGGTCCAATAAGCTAACAGAATAAGTATAAAACACTCAGTAGGGAGACGATTAGATGATCTGAATAGAAAGTTAAGTAAGATAAATAAAAAATTACCAATATTAGAAGGAACTTTACAAAAAATGTCTTATTATTACTAGAAATTGATACATTAAAACCTCTATACAATAAAATATTTGCAAAATTAAAAAAGGAAGTAATTCAAGGAAGAATCATTTCATGGAGGAAATATGTCAGATCTCTTTAATAATACTCCCATACAAAAAATATGGGAAAAATTCAGGATAATAGATGGTATCCTGTTAAACCACCTAGACATGCCATATTAAAAGATGCGAAAAGAATACTGGATCTAAAAGAAGTAAGTAATAAATAGGAGAAAATTTAGCAAATGTAAGTAGTGATTAAAGTTTAGCTGAACACTTCTGCACAAGGAAAAGTAATATAGAATTAATAACAATAAATTTTTGAACAGTAGAAGATATATAGTATGATAGAAAATTTAATATGGAAGAGTTGGAATATTCTCTCTCGAGGTGACATTTGTTTTGCGATGATCTGCCACTTAGCACCTTTAGCAAAGTCATACTTATTACAGTTTTATTGTCATTTATGGCTTTGAAATTTATTTCCAAACAAATGGCGTAAAGCTATAATAATTCCTATCCCCAAACCTGGAAAGGATCCCAGTAATGTAAACAATTACAGACCAGTTTCTTTACCAAGTTGTTTATGCAAATTACTAGAGAAATTGGTAAATATTCGACTAACTTTGCACATTCGAGAAAATAAAATTTTGACTCTCAGTTTGGGTCACAATGTAACAGATCTACATTAGATTTTCTCTCTAACTTAGAAGACCATATGCATAGAGGTTTTGAGTGAAAACAAATTACTGTAGCTGTCTTTTTTGACATTGAAAAAGCATACTATACTACATGGAGGTATGCTGTTTTTGACATTGAAAAAGCATACGATACTGCATGGAGGTATGCTGTATTAAAAACTTTATAAAACAACAACATCCGTGAACATTTACCTAGGTTTATCCAAAACTTTTCGACAAATCGCAGTTTTCAGGTGAGAATTGATGATGTTCTGTCCAGAACATTTCCACTTGAAAATGGTGTTCCACAAGAAAGTCTCCTTAGTGGCACACTGTTTACTTCAGCAATTAATATCAGTAATAATCTACCTATTGGAATTAAAAGTAACCTGTATATGGATGATTTTGCCATATCTTATTCAGCATCTCCAATATAACATGCAGAACAAATCATTAACAAAAGCATAATAAAAATAGATGAATAGGCCTCATCTGTAGGCTCTAAATTTTCCATAGACAAAACTTGAGCAATCGTGTTTTATAAAAATAAAAAGTAGAAAAAAAGTGAAGAAATATATTTAAAAATAAAAAAAAAAAACATAGTATACCAATTGGCCAAACAGCACAATTTTTGGGATTAATATTTGATACTCACTTGAATTGGAAAGCCCACATAACATATGTAAAATCAAAATGTAAAAGAGCATTAACCCCAATTTAAAAATGTATCGCACACTACTTGGGGAACTGATAGACATACCCTTACTGTTCCGTATACTGACGCTGTGCTGAAATGTTAGACCCGTTCACAATGAAGGCCTTAGAATATGCTCAGGAGCCTTCAGATCATCACCAAAGTCATCTTTACAAATTGAATGTGGTGAACTACCTCTCTCTCATCCTCTCCATAGAGAGCTAGTAATAATGAGAAGTGCTCTAAGAATTCAGACACGTGAATCTCCAACAAAAAATTATTTGAATTAAGAGATGTATTTATAAATAACTGTCTACCACTTTTCCCAATTAGAGTTAGAAGATTGTTTGAATTGCTGAATATAAATATACAAGTGCCTTTAATAGTAAAATCACCTCCTCCTTGGACAACGAATAAAATGAGAATTTGTAGACACCTGAAATATTTTTTAAAAAGTTACTCATATACCCCAGAACACCATAGACAGCATACAATAGAACACATAATAACCCGAAAATGTCCACATACATCATATATAGAGATGGATCTAAATCAGAGCACGGACTGGGATATGCTGCAATGTCACAAGACAAAACTTATCAGTTGTCTCTTCCTAATAATGCTTCAGTATTCACAGCAGAATGGTATGCAATTGTATCAGATATAAAATTAATTAAAGAAACATCATTCAATAATTTTGTGATTTTTAGTGACTCGAGAAGTGCTATAGAAGCTATTCAGAGTTACAAATCAAAATATAATATTGTACAACAAATTAAATTGTTTCTCCATAAGTTTTATATAATAATGGGGAAAACGCAGAAATATGTTGGATCCCTGCCCATGTAGGGATCAAAGGAAATGAAGAGGCAGATGCAGCAGCCAAAGGAGCAACCCACATGACAAGATCAAATGTTAATATCTCTGTTACTGATTATGTAGCACACATAAAGATGGGTATCATAAATAAATGGCAATGTATATGGAATGAAGAACCAGAAAATAATAAATTAAAACAAATAAAACCTAATGTTAAAAAATGGAGTTCATCATATCAGAGAGAGAGACATGCACAAGTAATTCTGACATGTCTCAGAATAGGCCATACTCGGCTGACACATGGAAGCTTAATGAGCACCCCACGTGGCCTGGCTCCCGATTGCTCAGAGAGGAAGGTGATAATAATGGTCAGACATGTGTTATGTGAGTGTCCAAAGTATGACCAACAGCGACTGTCAACTTTTGGAAATAAATCAATGAAAGAAATTTGGTCAGAATCTTTTACATTTTCAGTCGTTCCGATTTTGTTGTTCATGAGGAACTGTAGTTTAATTAATAAAATATAATTATAAAAGCACGGAAATCCTTATAGCATTTGTTGAATTAAAAATTTGTTTTAAATAGTACTTATTATGAAATTTAATATACCTTTTTATTGTGGAAGCATGAGCAAATGTATTTATTGTATGTGTGCAGTTTTTAATTTCATTTTAATTCGTTCATCATCGTACTGAATGACCTATTGGGTCCCAGTGCTTGGCCTAAGGCCCAGACCTGGTATTTTATTTTAATTCTTTGGGCCAGCCTATGAGAGCTGAAAGTCAGCTCAGTGGTCTGGTTAAACTACTTAAATACTACTGCTACTACTACTACTACTACTGACCACCATCCTGTAGATGTCGGAGAAGAGATCGAGGAAGAAGTCCTGTGAGATGTAGTCTTCTTCAACTTTGTCTTCGACTTCATCTTCTGCTGTCTTCTCCCCTTCTTCTTCTGAGACTCGTCAGCGGAAGAAGAGGAAGGCTGCCTCTCCCTACTCTAAGAAGTCCCGCCATGGGGCTTCTAAGGGGCTGCCTCCCTTAGCAGGGAGGCAGTGGGATCTCTCATTGACTCTTCCTGGCCTTCGTGCTCGGAAACCGATTCACTTAGCCCAGGGTCTTGCGTTTTGGGAGTAGCAGGCATGCAGACTTTGGTTGCGCTCCCATCGCCATTCTAGGAGTTCTGCTTCTAGATTGTGGCTGCGTTGGGTGCTCGACTTTGTCAAGTCACACCGAGTGCTCGAGAATCTTCAGAGCCTCGTGCATCCCAAACTGATGTAGGAGAGACCTCTCACCGTCTCGGTTCAGGCACAGGACAAGAGAAAGAACCAAGACATGCAAGTATCTTGGCTCTTCCTGCCAATACTGAGTTGTTCCTACATGATATACAAACCGTCGGTCCTTTACATTAGGAATTACTTACAGCACAGCTGGAAACAGCCGTTGAACTTTAAAAGATGGTGGTTAGGCAGACTACCATCCGGTAGGTGGGAGTCCCACCTGCCCGGATGCAAACATTCCAGTTTTGCTTTCAGCTGTTGTGCAGTGCAGACATGTGTTCTTCCCTCTCTACCCTGACCGTCATTGAACTGTTTTTCCTGGTGGGATCTTTCTTTATCCTTGTGTATTTGCTTATTTGTGTGTTGGAAGTATGCAAGCTCATGAAAGTAAGCATCATAAGCCTGCCTTCCCCCAGCGTGTGTCTCTTGGGGTTGGTGGGAAGAAGTGTAGTAGCTTCCATTCGAATGTTGATGTTGACCCGAATGCCCTTTACTCCTCTTGCAGGGGGCGGGTGTGTGCTCGAAGTTCTACCTGTATTGAGTGTTTCTCATGGTTGGCTGAGCAATGGGCAAAGTTTGAAGGGAGGAACAGTACCGGAGGAAGCCTTCCAAGGCATCATCTGAGGGTTATATGCCCCCAGTGACTCCCTTGGTGGCTAACCCTTCGTCCTCATTTCTCTCTCTTGGCAAACTTCCCCTTCTGGCTGCCTCTCCTTTGGGGGAGGACTCCCCTTCTTCTTTGCTCACTTCTTTGGTCGTGGAACAACGTGGGCGGAGGATGACGGTCAGGACGACCTCCTCTCAGGGGTCTCTCCTTGCCCCGGGGGGAGGGGGGACTTTTCCCCTGGAACAAGAGGAGGCTCCCTCCACTAACCAGAATTTTCTTCTAGCATGGCAGTTGCTCTCCATGCTGAGCAGGCGACTGATGTAGAAGCAGCCTGGCATTCCCTGGGTCTGTTGGGCATGCCATTGTTGCAGGGTCTCTTGTTGCGCCTGGTGGCCACTCCTGTGGTGACCCATGCTTCTGCCACCTCTGCCACCAGCACTGTGACGATGACAGCCTCCGCCAAGGTGCTGGGAACTGTCTTGTCTCACCTGGGGACCCAGGTGACTGCCATACCAGCATCCCAGCATGCAGTGCCTCTGCCTCCAGGTTTCACCGTGAGCCCGCTGTCCCAGGCCAGACCCTCAGTGATGGTGACCTCCACCATGCCCATTTGATGGTCCCCGCCCCTGCTGCTCCTGGCTTCGCTGGCTCCCGGGCAGCCCTGGCTGCTCCACCTGTCCTGGCTATCCCAGTCGCTGCTCCTGTAGATGATGTTCCTGCTGCACGGGTTGTTCCCACTACCCTGGCCACCCTGGCTGCTCCTGTGAAGTCTGCTGCTCCCTCCTGGATGGGGGATTTCAGCGGCGTCCTGAAGAAGATGATGAAGAAGAGGTCTCGGAAGGTGTCGTCATCTTCGTCTTCGTCTTCATCGTCTTTGTTGTCGTTGTCTGCTACCTCCTCCCCTTCTTCTTCCAAGGCTTGTCTGTCGAAGAAGAAGAAGGCTGTCTCTCTCCCCCAAGAAATCCCGTCCTGGGACTTCTAAGGGGCTGCCTCCCTCCACAGGGGAAGCAGTGGGATCTCTTGTCGGCTCTTGCCTATCTTCGGGTCAGGGAACTGAATTGCTCACCCCTGGGTCTAGTGTTTCGGGAGCTGCGGGCATGCAGACCTCAGTTTGCACACCTGTTGCTGGTCCTAAGAAGTCCTCTTTGAAGCCTGGCACTGTGTTGGGCACTCGTTCGCAAGCCACTCTGAGTACCCAGGTCTCTAAGGAGACTTGGGTATCCCGAACCAGTGTCAGAGAGTCTGCTCACCATATCAATTCTGGCACAGGACAAGAGAAAGACCCAAGACGTGCAGGTGTCTCGGCTCTGCCTGCTGGCACTTCTTCTGGTGCCAAGCCAGGTTCCCAGGCTGTGCTTCGGTCTCTCTGGTCCAAGCATCTGGAGAGACGGAGAGGAAGTCCCCAGTACAGTCTTCTCATGAGGTTCCATCCTCGAAGAAGACCACTCTTGGCCCAACCCTCCTGCTGGTTCCACCAGCAGGCCTGGAAGGGTACCCGATCCTCCTCACCTGTCCCCTCAACCTCCTGGGGTTTCCCTGAGAGGTGCAAATCGGATAGGAGGAACTCTGGAGCGTCCTCGCCCCAGGATTTGACTACAAAGGCGTATGTTCCTGGGCTTGGTTCTTGGAACGATTGGTTTGTACGCTTGCATGGTGCAGGAAGGATCCAAGGGGTCTGCTGAGGTTCTCCCCTCCTGCCGGGAGAGTAGGTCAGGAGGACTGCATCTATGAAGGACTCCAGGGTCCTCTCCCCCAGGATGTGGACACCCCTGAGATACAGAGGACTTATGCAGAGGTCATTGCGCTGATTTGTCAGCACAACAATCTTGCGGAAGGGACCACGACCTCATGTATGGATAGTCCTTTGCTCCTCGAATCTTTCTGGGGTCTGGAAAAGGAACCCAGGGTTTCGGTTGGGCTGCCATGGTCCATGCTTGCTGAGGGGGTCCTCGATCAAGTGAATAATCTTGTCTCTGGGCAGGAGAATTCTCTTCATTCAAACTGCTCGGACAAGCTGCTTCCTCCTGCTCTGCCTTGATAGAAATTTTTACACCCTCGGAGAGTGCATTGCCGACCAAGCAGGTTGACCTGGACCTGGTGCATCTAGGCCTGGGTCTCTCGCTGCAGCACCTTGCCTTGGAAGGAATCCTCCTTTTTGGAGCAAGAAGCCGCGACCCTGGAGGCCACCACCATGGCAGCTCTCCAGGCAGTCTCTTGGCTGGACCTGTGGTACTTCACAGTATCCAAAGTGGCTTCCTCCTTGGGTACTATCATTCCTGGGAAGGACTCCGCTTTCGGGAGTCTGTGCCAGTCTGGAGGTAAAGCCATCTTTTACCTAGCCCACCAGGTGGCAAACCTGTGGATAAACCTGGTTCTAAAGAGAAGGGACGCTGTCCTTTCTCGTTTCGCCAGGTCTGTAGGTCCCAAATTGGCAGTGACCCTGCAGAACAGACTACTGCTGGGTTCTGCCTCTCTCCCCAAGAAAGCTGGTAGATGCTGCGGTGGACAAGCCTTGTCCATCAGGCAGTGGCCAAGACCTCCTGGTCTTTGTGCTCCACTGCGGCCCAGCCTTTGGGCCAGGGTAGCGCTTCCTCGGCCCCCAAGAAGTCTCAGACTTTGAAAGGTGCTTGTGGGAACACCTAGCCTTCTTGTGCTGGAAAGGGCATGCAATCACACCCCTTTCAGCCCTCTTTCAAGTCCGGAAAAGGCCGCAAGGCGAAGAAGAAGAAGGAAAGGAAACGCTAGGGGAGGCTTTCCCCTCCAGCTGCCGCCAGTAGTTGGGGGGGTGCCTATCTTGCCATTGGGCAACATGGCAGCAATACAGAGTTGAGACCTGGTTAGTGGATGTCTTCCAGGAGGGATATCTACTCCCCTTCGAGTCTCGACCACCCCCTACCAACTCTCCAGTCCGTCTCTGTACCTACATTCCAGATTCGCTGAAGGATCTCGCACTCAAGCAAGAGGTGCAAGCCATGCTGAGCAAGGGCGCTGTGGAAGTTGCGTTGGATCAGTCCCCAGGCTTTTACAGCTATCTCTTTCTGGTAGAGAAAGCTTTGGGGGGCTGGAGACCGGCCATAGACCTCTCCCCTGAGCCGATTTGTTTGCCAGACTCAGTTCCATGATGGAGATGGCTCACCTCCGTGCTCGCCTCCATCAGGGAGAATGACTTCATGCTTATGGTGGACCTGAAGGATGAGTATTTTCAAATACCCATCCATCCATCCTCTCGCAAGTACCTTCGCTTTATCTTCGGGAAGACGGTGTTCCAGTTCAGGGCATTCTGTTTCAGGCTCTCGTCTGCTCCCCAGGTGTTCAAGTGAGTGTTCACCCTTGTGTCAGCTTGGGCCCATTCGCACAGGATACGTATGTTGAAGTATCTTGATGATTGGCTGGTCCTGGCGAGCTCTCGCTTGTACTTGTTTCAGGACAGGGATCGGCTTCTCAAGTTTTGGGTTGTAGAAAATCTCAAGAAATCTGATCTCATCCCCGAGCAGAGGATAAAGTACCTGGGCATGCTGATAGATTTGGTAGCAGGAAGTATCTTCCCTTCGTATTCTCGTATCAGCAAGTTCAGGAAGGCAGCACACCTGTTCCTATCTCGACAGGAGTAGCCAGCTCGGCAATGCCAAGTCATCATTGGTCACCTGTCGTCGTTGGAAAAGCTGGTCCCTCATGGGCATCTGCACCTTTGGTCCCTGCAGTGGCTACTGAAGGAGTACTGGTCCCAGTCTCAAGACCCTCAGTCTTTTCTCATCCCTCTCTTGAGGGAAGTGAGAGAATACCTAGACTGGTTGATAAACATGCTTCTGTTCTCGGACGCATCGGCCGAGGGATGGGGCGCACACTTGGAGGAGTTGCTGATTTCGGGAGTGTGGCACTGAGACGACAAGCACCTTCACACCAACATCCTGGAACTCAAGGCGGCCTTCTTGGCTCTCCAAGAGTTTCAGGATCGAGTGATGGGATACTACATGGTTTTGATGAGCAACAACACCACGATAGTGACATACGTCAACAAGCAAGGGGGCCTGGTGTCCCTTTCGCTTCATAAGTTGACAATGCAGGTGCACAAGTGTGCTCTGGCTCACTCAGTAGATCTGTCAGCCAGATACATTCCAGGCAAGAGGAATGTAGTGGCAGACAAGCTCAGCCACCAGAATCAGGTGATAGGGACTGAGTGGTCCCTTCACCTAGACATTGTGGGGAGGTTGTTCGATCTATGGGGGCGTCCAGTCATAGATCTGTTCACCACCCAGTACAACAGGAAACTTCAAGTCTTCTGCTTGGTTGTGCCGGACCCATGGGCAGCTGCGGAGGACATGTTCCAACACCCGTGGGACAACCTCAATGCCTACGCCTTACCTCCATTTTGTCTGATCTTCAAGGTGATCAGCCAAATGGTAATCACCCTGAATCCAAGGATGATTCTAGTGGCTCCCAAATGGCCTCAGGCTGTTTGGTATCTATTACGATCTCGCCTCTCGAGATCTACAGGTTCTTTAAAAAAACAAGCAATTGGGCTGTAATGACTGACGAGAGGTGACAAACAAAGGAGAGAGGAGCAGAACAAATACAAAAAGGTTACCTTAAAATTAATTTATTTACAAAGTTATATACAGTACATATTTACAGATTAGTCAATTGGTTCAATTTAGAATGAACAATTAAATGGACATTATTAAAAGTGAATTAAACTTTTAACAGCATCAGCAATAATCAAATTACTTTAAAAGAACAAAAATCAAGTAAACATCCTGAGTAACCATTAACAGTACAAGCGTTACACATAAGGGAGTCTACAAAAATAATTCAAAACATTAAATCTGAAAGCAGCAAGTCCAAATAAATTACATGAATAACAACACTAATGAGGAAAGCTTAAACACACAAAATAGAATGGGGTCAGTAAAAATATGCATGTAAAAATTTTACACAAGCAGAATAATGAACCATTCAAAAATATAAACAATACCCAGGCAGCAGAACTAATTACATAAACTGGCAGCTCAAAGGAACACTGCAGGACAACTCCGACAGAGTCGAAACGACAACATCTCATCCTCAAGCACAGTGCTGACGTCCTCCTCCAGTACCGACGACCACGACAGAGCCGACACGGCAACCATCTCGTCCTCCAAGAAACGTACTGACGACCTCCTCCCATTACAACGACCATGACAGAGCCGATACGGCAACCATCTCGTCCTCCAAGAAACGTACTGACGTCCTTCTCCAGTTAACGACGACCATGACAGAGCCGACACGGCAACCATCTCGTCCTCAAGAAACTCTCCGCTGTTCTGCTGCCAGGACCTGACTCGCAGGTACGGATACCTGCTGCTGCTACTCCAGCTGGCTTGCTGCTACCCTCAACCTGACTCGTTGCTGCTACGAACCTGACTGACGAAGTCTGACGCCATTCAACAGACGTCAACTCGCCAGCAAGAAAAAAAAAAAAACAAAAAACAAAGGAGGCAACAACCCACTAAGGGAACAATCGGCAAATGATTGTTCCTAACAGTATCCCAACCTGCTAGCTCTTCTTTCCAAGGCACCAACCTGCTGCGTCAACCCCACATAGAACAGTACCACCAGGCAGTGCAGTCCTTGTGTCTTCACGGCTGGCAGTTGTCCAGCATCTCCTGTGAGGGAGAGGCTTTTTGCACTGTGCAGGAACAGAGATGGCTGGACACCTCAGGCAGTCCTCTGCAGCGGTATACCAGGGAAAGTGAGCCGTCTTCTGTGGTTGGTGTCATAGACTGGGTCTCTCTCCAGTCGGAGCTACTGTTCAGCAGGTTGCGAACTTCCTTGTCTTTCTTCGCCGAGAGAAGCTTCTCTCCCTTTCAGCCATAAAAGGCTACAGGGCCACACTCGACCTAGTTTTGTGGCTGAAATGAGTAGATATCTCCTCCCCTTTCGAGATTTCTCTACTGATGAGAAGCTTTGAAAAGTCTTGCTTACCCAGGGACCTCAAGCCCCCTGGGTGGGATGTGACTCTTGTTCTAAGGAGCCTGACTCGTGCACCGTACAAGCCTTTACAAGAGTCGTCAGACAGGGATTTGACCCTCAAAACTGTCTTCCTGCTTGCCCTGGCATTGGTGAAAAGAGTAGGAGAACTTCACAGACTTTCCTTTGACATTAAACACTCAAGGGGATGGGGATCAGTTACTCTCGATTTCTTCCCAGACTTTGTAGCGAAGACTCAGAACGCATCAGTCCCTGATGCTAGGTTGGAGTCCTTCACAATCCCCTCCCTAGAGGACTTCGTAGATAATGACCCAGACGAGATGCTGCTTTGTCCTGTTAGGGTGCTGCGGTGCTATCTGAAGAGAACTGGCCATCTCCGGCCTGAGTGTCGACGACTCTTCGTTAAGCACTGACTCAACCAAGAAAGAGGTGCCCAAGAACATGATTTCTTTCTGGCTTTGTGAGATGATTAGGAGAGCATACTCTGCTGCTGGAGAAGATGACACCAGGCACCTTCCCCCTGAGAGCTCACGAAATCCGGAGCATTGGTCTGACCCTCGCATTCCGGAAGAAGCTGTTGGTTCCTCAGGTATTGAAAGTGGGGTGTGGTCTCAGCAGACCACCTTCACTTCTTTCTACCTTAGGGACATTGCCCACAAGTCCTTGGACACCTTTTCCTTGGGACCTGTTGTGGCTGCTCAACAAGTGTAGCTTACCTGGCTCTTGTAGCAGGACAGGGTTTCATCTCACCTAAGATGTGCGGTTGTGGATGCGAGAATGAGTGTGAGAGTGACTGGCCTCTCTTTCTCCACTTCATCCTGGCTCTCTTCCTGTGGGCAGAGAGTGGATTCGAGCCGTTACATACTGGATCTGGCGGTCAATACAGGTAAGCCTATACTTCAAACTTCCGTTCTATTTCCTTTCAGGACTGTAGAAGCAAACCTGCTCCTTCCTCTACCAAGGGGAGGAGATCATGACAATAAGACAAACCTGATATTGGTATTTGGCATACTGTCGCCGACTTTTAAGGTTCACCCTAGCCTATTTTTGTATGAAATGCTGTCTTCCTCATTCATACAAAAAGGCCCAGAAGTCTGACAATTGATCTCTCGCGTTTCCTACAATTCAATCAATTTGTCAGAAGCAGGTTTCCCTTCCTCACTCTGTTGACCAGGAAGAGAACCCAAGTGTGGCAAACTCCAGTCAGTTCTGGAGTTTCACTCAGATTCCTCCCTCCAAGCAGTGAGTCTTCTTAATGTAAAGGACTGATGGTTTGTATATTGTGTAGGAACAAATTGCAGTTTTTTAAAGTGAATTGTGTTTTTCCTAACCATACAAACCTGAGGTCCTTTACTTTACATTTTCATGCCCACCTCATGCCACCCCTCAATCTGACACCTGGCCTGAAAGGCAAATTGGAATGTTTACATCTGGGCAGGCTGCACTCCTGCCTACTGGACAGTAGTTAACTGCCTAACCACCTTGTTTGAAAGTTCAACAGCTGTTTCTAGCTGTGCTGTAAGAAATTCCTAATGTAAAGGACCTTAGATTTGTATAGTTAGGAAAAATACAGTTTACTTTAAAAAATTGTGATTTTTTAGTGTTTCGTCAGTTCTGAAACAGTGCTTGAAACAGTGCTCAGTCAGGTTCCTAGCCTGGTGTCTCGGTCCCGAGGGTTCGAGCACCTGGAGAGGCAAGGAGGAGGTTCCCTACAGAGGTCCTGCAAACTTCTGAGGGACTACCTCTCTTCAGAGAGGCAGTGCATTCTCTATTTGGCAAGGGCAGGAACAAATTTGCATTCCCTATTGGGGTCTCGTGTCTTGGGATTGCGCAACCTTTTGAGGCCACGCTCCCGATTCCAGTTCTTAGAAGTCTGCGTCTAAGACTGTTTCTGTGCCTGTCCCTCCTCAGTTTTCTTTGGAAGCCGAGAGGAGCTTACTCCGATGATTGTTCTTACGAGATTCAGGAGTCCTTGGAATCTCGAGTGCTCAGCGAGCTCTCAGTTTCCATGGGATCACAGGTGCTCAACTAGCAAGTCGTCAAATGTCTGAGATTCTGAGGAATCTCGGGCACTCCCCAAACCAGTACCAGGGAGTTCGCTCTCCAGTCTGGTTTAGGCACAGGACGAGAGAAGATGTCGAAATATCCATGTTTTGACACTTCCTGCCTGCTTTATTTTGAGTGCTTGATCAGTTCCAAAACTCGTCTTGGATCCTTGGGTTTGAGCTCTCCGGTTAGCAGACAAGAATCCCTTTTAAACCTTCTTCTCGAGGACAACGTTAGTTCACAGCCGAGCTTTCCCGGCATGGTTTGGCTCAGCCCTTCTTGCTCACCCAGCCACCGATCACGTTTACATGATTGCTTCAGATCGGCTCGGCCCGCTCACCCAGCCCCTGATACCGTTTCGAGACTGGCTCGGCTTTCTTGCTCAGCGCATGATCGTGTTTACGTGATCAGCTTGGCTCACTCATCTCGTGCGGTTCGGCTTGCACGTCCACCCCCCCAGCTCGCACGCAAGACGAAAGCCGAATATCGACTTGGATGAGTAGGCTCCGCCTGAGGGTACATGCCCCAGGCAGCCAATCATAATTCAGCACCGATCAAGACCCCCCTATAAATACCGACCCGAGCACCTCGTTTCTTCAGACCTTCCAGAGGATGACCAACGAGCTGGTCGAAACATGTCGACGGTACCTAGAATAGAACCTCAACCCAGACGAACGATTTCTGATTGGATATTTTAATAAAAGACTTCCCATATTCTGCACACTATCCTTTTCCAACATGAATATCGGCCAGTTACTGACTAACATCGCTGAGTCTGAAAAGCGAATCATAAGGTAGATAGAAAAGACACTATATAAGATAAATTCGCATAATACAGCCATCATTTTTAATAAGACCTGTTTAAAAGAGGGTCTACTCCCTTCATATATTATTATTATTATTATTATTATTATTATTATTATTATTATAAAAATATATATTAAAAATAAAATAATAATAAAATGATATATATGTATATATTTTTTTATTACGTAATCATTTTTTAATTGTAATTTTTACCAATTTTTTGAATGCTCGGTTCATTTTTATTTTGTAGTATTTAAATTTCAGTATTTGTTGTTTTTATTTTTCTTTTCCGGGGTCTTTATCAATTTGCAAATTTTTAATTGTTGAAAAAACACCGTTCGACTTAATTTGTCATTTTGTGCATTTTTCAGTTTTACCATTTGACTTAATTTGCCAATTTTTGTATCCTTCAATTTAGCTCGTTTTTCAATTTGTTGATTTTCAGTTTTGGAGTATCATTTATCTTTATTTTCTTTATTATGGTTGGTACTAACTCTGGGGTCGTCTTTGTTGTTAGTTCCTTTTCCTTTTTATCACTGCCTTGGGAAATGATAACAAAAGTAGAAGCAGTATCATCCACCTTTTTACGTCACTGCTGAACCCCTTTTCATTTCTCGGCTGGCAGTGGTAAATAATGTTGCTTTTTCTTCATCTTCTTACTCCCTCCCCCCCCGGCCTTCTCGTTTTGGTTTTTTCCAGTTTGTCATTCTTGACTCATCGTCATGGCTGTTGTAGTAGCAATAGTAAACGTTTCTTTGTCCTCATCATCATTATTGCTTTTTTTGCTGCTGCTGCTGTTGTTGTTGTTCTTGTTCTTGACTCGTTGTCATCTTTGCTATTGCTGTTGTAATAGCAGTAGTAAACATTTCTTTGTCTTCTTTACCCTCATCATCATCATTATTGCTTTTTTGCTGCTGCTCCCCTTCAGTTTCTCGTTCTTGACTCGCTGTCATCTTTGCTATTGCTGTTGTAGTAGCAGTAATAAACATTTTATCATCAATATTCCTTTTTTGCTGCTGCTTCTTCTTTTTCCTTTCAGTTTCTCGTTCTTGACTCGACTTTATCGTTGCTGTTGTATTATTATTATTAGTAGTAAACATTGGTTCATTATACTTGATGATATTATTATTAAATATTTGTCGTTGGTTTGCTATAATTGATTTTATCGTCATCATCATCATCATCAATAAACATTTTAGTGTAACTGATTTCAACAATCATTATTATTTTTCTTTCTAAAATTTTATCTTTCCACCTTTTGTGCGCCTCTGTAGCATTTTTTCCACCTCTTCACTTTGGTTTTATCATCATAAGGAGGAACATCATATTATATATTCTTCTTTGTGGTTTACTGTACGATTTAAAAAGATCGTTAGTATCTAAAAATGTTATTTGCCCAAAGGGAATTGTAAACTTGTAATTTGTGGTGTTTGAGTTATTCAAAACTTCTTCGTGTTTAAAATGTTCTTCTTTCGTTGCATTGGATGTGATAATGGTTCCTATACATTGAGCAAGTGGTTTTATATTATCATGGTCTAATCCTATATTAGCATCTCGCATTATACTCTCAAGATCCGCGTATTCCACCCTTATGAGTAAATATTGTTGTTGGTTGCTAGAAAATTGATCGTAATTTTGGGATCATTATCATCATTTTTTGTTGTATTATTATTCCTCCATAATCATTACCCTCTTCAATAGGTTGACAAAATGTAAGTTTACAATACTCTTCTTTATCATTGTTATCATTTGTCGCTATTAAACCATAATTATTATTATTATTATTATTATTATTATTATTATTATTATTATTATTATAATAAAGAAGAAGATTATAATTTTCATTATTATCGTTATCAATTTGATCTTTTGGTTTAAATGAGATAAAGAATTTAAACTTCTTTAAATGAACTTTAAATTTTGACAGATTTTCCCAGTCTCGGCATTCACTACTATGTTTTTTTTTTTTTTTATCCTTTTAGTAATATTAGAAGTTTCTATTTCACAAGTTACTGCTGGTTTTTCCAAATTTATAGTTTCACAAAATATTTTTTCATTAAGTATTTTGTTTTCTATTTTTATTTGACATTTCATTTGAATTTTTAATTGTGCCAAATTCATCATATTTATAATAGAAGATGTGGTTGTGGTGTCATTTCCTTCTTCTTCACATTTTATTGCTGTTGTAGTAGTAACTACTAATTCTTCACATTTTATTGCTTCTTCTTCTTCTTCTTCACATTTTATTGCTGTAGCAATATCCTCTTTTCCACTTATCATTACCATCATTATTATCGTAATATTATATCACTTTTGGTGCTGTCGTCATTGTTAAAATGTTGCTAGTGGTTGTGATTGCAGATAAAAGTTTTTGAAATCTTGAGATGACGTTAAATATATTTTATGTATTATATATATATATATATATATATATATATATATATATATATATATAATCAATAATATATATATATATATATATATATATATATATATATATATATATATATATATATATAATCAGTCTAAACGTCCTTTAATATCAATTCGCTCTACCTCGGAAATAATATATTTTCATATATGATACCAAAGGGGAAATTTTTAGTTGATAATAAGTTCGTCGTCGCGTGGGTTCGAACCAGCGAAGGACAAGAACTCAGGACTACATTGGACGCATTAACCCACGTGGCCAGCAAGTGAGGTATAAGTGGATATCGTCTCCCATATACAAATCCCCCGTCGAACTCAGTTGTTTGTATTTAGAAACGATATCCACCCACCTCTGCCATGCTAACCGTGTAGTGCATTTATTGCATGAAGCCATATTATGACTTTTTATCACATTACCGTGATTCATATACAATCAGTAAGCTACAAACGTCCTTTAATATCCAATTCGCTCTACCTCGGAAATAATATATTTTTATATATGTTACCGAAGGGGAATTTTTTAGTTGATAATAAGTTTGTCGTCCCGTGGACTCGAACCAGCGAAGGACAAGAAGTCAGGACTACAGTGGACGCATTAACCCTCGCAGCCAGCAAGTGAGGTATAAGTGGATATCGTCTCCCATATACAAATCCCCCGTCGAACTCAGGTGTTTGTATTTAGAGACAATATCCACCCACCTCTGCCATGCTAACCGTGTAGTGCGTTTGTCGCACGCAGCCATATTATGACTTTTTATCACATCACCGTGATTCATATACAATCAGTAAGCTACAAATGTCCTTTAATATCCAATTCGCTCTACCTCGGAAATAATATATTTTCTTATATGTTACCGAAGGGGAATTTTTTAGTTGATAATAAGTTCGTCAGGACTACAGTGGACGCATTAACCCACACCTGAGTTCGACGGGGGATTTGTATATGGGAGACGATATCCACTTATACCTCACTTGCTGGCCGCGAGGGTTAATGCGTCCACTGTAGTCCTGACTTCTTGTCCTTAGCTGGTTTGAGCCCACGGGACGACGAACTTATTATCAACTAAAAATTCCCCTTCGGCAACATATATGAAAATATATTATTTCGAGGTAGAGCATTGGATATTAAAGGACGTTTGTAGCTTACTGATTGTATATGAATCACGGTGATGTGATAAAAAGTCATAATATGGCTGCGTCGCGATGCATAAACGCACTACACGGTTAGCATGGCAGAGGTGGGTGGATATCGTCTCTAAATACAAACACCTGAGTTCGACTGGGGATTTGTATATGGGAGACGATATCCACTTATACCTCACTTGCTGGCCGCGTGGGTTAATGTGTCCACTGTAGTCCTGAGTTGTTGTCCTATATAAGAAAATATATTATTTCCGAGGTAGAGCGAATTGGATATTAAAGGACGTTTGTAGCTTACTGATTGTATATGGATCACGGTGATGTGATAAAAAGTCATAATATGGCTGCGTGCGACAAACGCACTACACGGTTAGCATGGCAGAGGTGGGTGGATATCGTCTCTAAATCCAAACACCTGAGTTCGATGGGGGATTTGTTTATGGGAGACGATATCCACTTATACCCCACTTGCTGGCTGCGTGGGTTAATGCGTCCACTGTGGTCCTGAGTTCTTGTTCTTCACTGGTTCGAGCCCACGGGACGATGAACTTATTATCAACTAAAAATCCCCTTTGGTAACATATATGAAAATATATTATTTCGAGGTAGAGCGAATTGGATATTAAAGGACGTTTGTAGCTTACTGATTGTATATGAATCATGGTGATGTGATAAATCTCATATATATATATATATATATATATATATATATATATATATATATATATATATATATATATATATAAATATTATTATATATATCATATATATAGACAAAATTTCTCTTTATATACATTTTTGTTTATATATTATTAATATATAAAAATATAAATATATTTAATAATAATAATAATAATAATAATAATAATAATGAATAATAACTATTAATAATAATAACATGAAATAATATTTTGTATTATAAATAAATAAAAACAAATTACCACCTTCACATTAACAACAACACATACACACACCTTCCTCTACCATTGTTGTGGCGTTACTAAACTGAAATGTGTCATTTCGAGCTTTTTATATGTCACATCGTTATCATCATCAAGTCACGCGAATGGGTTTTAAAAGTTGATGAGAAAACTAATTTTTTTCGTCATTTATTGTTAAAAAAATAATTAAAAATAGTGGTAATCCTAATATTCTTTTAATATAAGTATATACTGTATTTTATTATTTTTTATATATTTTTTATTAAAAGTTTACATTATATGTGAATAAAATATAATTTTTATAATTTTCTTTATTTTCGGATATTTGACATTTTTCACTATTATTGTGTGATAAAATATTTTTTTACAATGTTTTCATGTGTATTGTCTTTGTTATTATTATTATTATTATTATTATTATTATTATTATACATGTCAAAAAATCTATCTTGTAGAAAAAAAGCACATTTACTAAAGTTATTACTTTAGTATTACTTCATCATCATTATCACGTTCTTCATCTTTATAGAACATTTTTTTTACATCAAAGAGACAATGTGGTTTCAATGATAAAACTTCGCTATAACCCATGTCTTATCCATTTTTCCATGCATAGTTATCAGTAAGAATCGACCTCATATTTTTATACAGTGGAAATTTGTCAATTAAATATTGATGAGATTTCTTTTTCCATATTATTTTTTTTTTACTTTTTGCAATGCTTATGATGCAAAATATGGTTAAAGTAGGTTGTAATACGTAATAATAATAAATTTTGTTTTATATAAAATCCGGTTCCGGTGGTCCGTAAAATGATAACATTGTTGACGTTTACACATTTTATATAATCTAAAATTTGATACATAAATGGACACATATAAGTGGAAGGAGTGTTTGGTCGTAGAGTTTTCTAAAACGTAGTCTCCGTCATTTATCGCGATGGTATGATCAAAATCTAACACTATCAATACTGGGGTTAGGGGAGATTCTTTATTATAATTATTATGGAATAAACCTACTACTTTAATAGACAAAATTTTAAAAGCATATGCCGCCCATAAATTTTCAGCCATTAAAAAACTAAAACTAAAAAGAATTGTTTTTATGAAACAGTTTGCGTAAAAAATGTTAAAATGTCAACGGAAAGAAGATTGATCAATAACGTCATAATTTGTTTTTTCGCCGAATTAAAACAATCATCATCACCAACCCCCTCTACCACCCTCATCATCATCATCATATACGGTAGAAAGGGAATATAGAAGGTATAGCAATCCCAGTCATCCTTTGTTGATAAAAAAATTAAACATATCGTGTAATGATTTTTCCGACATGAACTTTCTTCGTAGGGAAATTGAATTTTTGTTTAAACATTATAGATGTTGTGTAAATCTTCGAAATGATACTTCTACGATTCAGTATAAAAAACAATTTATGTCAACGAAGTATATTTAACGAAATCATTAACTCGAGAATTTTTATTTAAAACTATCAAGGGTCCCGTATTTTCTGAACTGACATTTGTAATTAATAAAGACAATGACCATGAAATTTTCAGCATTGTGTCATTTTTAGAAAGCGCGAATATAGCCGTAAAAACTGTATATTTAGAAAAGGAATCTACGAAACTATATCAAAGAATGTTTCCGGATGATTACCCAAAATCTTATCCTTTTATCCTCGAATATGAAATTGGAAATAATAATAATGATGAAGATTCGGAAAAAATTATTTTGAATTGGGGTGGCGTTTAAACGCTGTTTTACCAAATTTTTAAATAATAATAATAATACGAGCTTCATTTTACCCAAATCTAGTAAACCCATACACGTTTTAAATAAAAAAGAATGCAAAAATAATATAAAAAAAAATATTTAAAATTTGACAGTATTCCTTGTATGTTACAATTTTTTACTAATCATTTCATTATTTACAATATAAATCTTTCATTGTCTTTTAATCATACTTTACCTCCCGAAATTTTATACATTTTAAAGGATTATAGATTTCTCGTAGAATATGATTTGTATGAAAGCAACAATAATAATAATAATAATATAAAATCCAAACCCCTCGTTATAATAGATATTCAAGTCTGTACGTTAAATGCCTTTGAAAGAATGAAACAAATTCAAAAATTAAGAAAAAGCAAAATTGCGCCTCTTTTATACGATTACTATATATTTTTTCAGGGAGAAATATTATAAGGAGATGGGTCTCCTATGGTGTTGAAAAGAGTATCAATTTTATTACTGCACCACTAAAACACGGTTCTATAGACGATGTCGTTGTAGATTCAAAAAACAAGTCTAGCGTTACGCGTATAGTCAAAGAGCGTTTAGATCAAACCAAACCCAATTCTACAAAAATGATAAATACAATTTTTCAACTTTTAAACGAATAATTTTATATTTTTTTTATTCTATTGCCATTGACGACGGCGACGCTGATGGTGGTGGTTGTTCATTTTCTTCTCTTCCTTTTCTCTCTTCTCCTCTTTCTTGTTCATCTTTTTTCTTTTTATCATCATAATCACCATTTTTAATAATGACATTTCGTCGCCTTTTCAGAGAAAAAGGACATTTTTTTTTATCAATAGTCTGCGTTCACGCACTTTCTCAATCTTTACCTAACAACTTTATTTCTTCCTCACTCGAAGAAGGATCCAGATTGATATTAACGCTTTTTATACCATTGATATAAATAGGTTCGGGTGTTTTTTCCTTCCAAATTAGTCCGTATATTCTCAGCGTTAAATTATTTTTATTATTATTATATGTTAATAAGCATTTATCATCATTATTATCATCATCATACGATACGTCCATATAAAAATGAACCATTGTTAACCCATTTAAAGATACTAGCAATATAAAAATGAAACAGAATAAGACTATAAGAAATAAAACTTTATACACATTTGATCCTCCTAGTATTAAAGCTAATATTAACGGAAATGATAAGAAAGTTATCGCTTTTAATCCTATTATCTGATCTAAAGAATCCATTTTCTAGTTAAACAAAAAAATAGAGGAAGAAATGAAATATAAATATATACTAGAGGTATTTAAAAAAAAAATAAAAGGAAATAATAATTATATAATAAAAGAATTAAAAATCTAGGAGTATATACAGTACAAAATGGTATATATTTATTTTTTTGTTATATGTTATTAAAACTTAATAATATAAAAGACGACTGATAATAATAAATAAATAAAAAATTTGTTTTAAACATTATATAATTAAAAAATAATAATAATAAAATGGCTACAGGAGAAACAATAACAACAATGAATAATAATAATGATGATGAAGGATTTTATGGTGATGATGATGATGATACCAAAGCATCAGTAGCAAAAACAGAAAATAATTATGAAAAAAGAAAAGGGGGAAGAGGAAGAAGAAGAAAGGGGGGATGGGGTGGTGAAATTTAAATTTGACTTGTGGCCATAAAAGACAGCAGCAACGACAAGTCGAAATTGAAAATAATAATAATTCCACATTAACATAGATTATTTTTTCTATCGCTGTAGTAATAATAATAATAAAATATATAAAGAAAAGTATAATAATAATAATAATAATAATAATAATAACAATTATAATAATTTAAATGATGATGATGATAAAGATAAAGAAGAATACTATGATGATGATGAAATTTTCTACTTTAGTAGTAGCAATAGTAATAGTAGTAGTATTAATAATAATGATAAAAACATTTCATCAAAACTGTGACTTTCTTCATCATCATCATCATCATTGTCTTCTTCTTCTTCTTCTTCTTCTTCTTCTTCTTCTTCTTCTTCTTCTTCTTCTTCTTCTTCTTCTTCTTCTTCTGACGATGATGATGAAAAAATATTGGAAAAATTTTGAGCCCTAGATATCATCAATAATAACAATAATAATAATAATAATAATAATAATAATAATAATAATAATAATAATAATAATAATAATAATAATACTTCTTTATCTCTTTCACATCCTCATCTCCGTTGCTTTCCTAAACCAAAAAAAATATTACCATCATCATCATTGTTGATGAAAAGAAAAATACAAGGTGGAGGAGAAGCAGGGGAGAGTGGAGGTTCTGAAATACCAAATTTATGTACAATGGTATTTACTGATAAAATTAAAAAAAAAAGTATGTGAGGTAAATGGTAATAAAAAACAATTATCGTTTGTGAAAACCATACATTTCCTTGGTGTAAAAAATGTAATAAACCGTACACATTTTGCAATCATTGTTTAAATTGATAATTTTTTTGTCCATTTTTAAGTTTGTGCAATTTTAAACAAGAAGAGAGGGAGTGAGGATGATGTTGCACCTTCATCATCACCCAAGGCAGGTGTTTTTTGAAATTTTTTATTCAAGAAGATTTATTATTACCATCATCCAAGACAATTCAAAGTTCAGACATTTTTTGGTTCAAGAAGATTTTTATATCATCTAATTTTACAATTTAAAAGTGTTTCGAAATTTTTGTTCAAGATTAATAATTTCAGTCGTCTTTTTATCCAAAATGCTTTCATAATTTGATTTTTTGGTAATCTGTTGATATGCCATATTGGACAATTTAAAAGAATGACACTTTATGTTTAATAAAATGTTTGTTTCTAATGAAATTTTACTATGAATAAATATAATCTTTCCATACTTGAAACATAGTTTTTTATTTGTAAAAATGATTTTAATGCGTATGAAATGTAAATATCAAAACATTTTAAATTACATCTAGTAAAGGTTGTAATAATTCTTTTATAGAATTTATATATATGGGTTGTTTTATTATAATCATATACATTTCATGAGTTTTGCGTGAGATTGCATTACATTTTGATTTACTTTATTAAATTGTTGATCAATTATCACTTTTAATATTTTGAAAGATTCAATGTTATTATTATAAATATATTTATTTTATCATTATACATGTCAAAGTTAATGTTTTTGTATCAAAAACAAAAGTAGTAGTAGCGTAATAATTAAAATTATCTTTTAATAATTTTCGTCACTGCGGTGGCGGCTCATTATTACTATTATTTTTTTTTGTTTATTACTACTACTACTATTCTTGCTTGAGGACGATAGTGGTGATGGTGATGATGATGATAGAGGAAGGGGAAAGAAAATGAAGCAGATTCTCTTCTTCTGATGGGTGAGGTAAAAGAAAAAGAAGGAAGCGGCTCGGAGGATTGTTGAAAACTATTATTATTATTATTTTGGGTATAGGCCCTCTTTCAAACACGTTTTGTTGAATATGGTGGCAGCCTTGGTTGCATTAATCTTGTAGACTATTCGTTCAACTCTTCTAATTATCCTTTTTTCTTCTTCAGTAACAGAATTGAGTAAAATGCCAAAGTTCATTGCAGGGGTTTTTATTTATAAAAATATCAAGTCGCAGGTAATGGAAATTCCCAGTGCTTCTGGGATCGTGGGTATCGCGACATGTTTCGGAAGGCCTTCTTCCTTCTTCAGGCGGAAGCTGAATGAATTGGCGGTTGTTGTTGTTGTTGTATTGTATTAAGCCAACTCTTGTGTTGGCACGGGCCTTTCCCTTGTTTGGCCCGTAGGTGATCTGAAAATTTCAGAAGGTCATTTGTTATAGGAAATGTGAAAGAGATTTAGTAGTAGAGACAGTTGTGGATGGAGGAAGGATGATGGTTGTAGTGGGAGGGGGCCATCATGTCACGGATAGTAGTAGTTTGAAGATGTAAGGCCTTTGAAAGAAAAAAAATAGAGAAACATTGCAGGTGGGGTTGTCCAACCCTTTAAACCCTAGAGTCCTGCAGAGTATTCTTAGTGGTAGAGTAGTTTAGTTGGAATAAGACAGAGATGATGTGTATAGGGCCTTACGGTGAGGGGATGGGATGAGTTGAGGAGGATGATGGTGGTAGTTAAGAGGGCCATCTTGGTTTGTTTGTAGTGGTAGTATGAAAGTACATGTTAAGTGAGTTGGTGGCCAGTGCCACTCTGAACACACTTAACATTACATTACTTAATTCAGCTGGAAAGTAGAAGGTGAGAAGTTTGAGTATTCTCATTGCATTGTTCTATCTTGGTGGCGGTAAATTTACTAGCAGCTGGGCATGTGTGTCGATGTCCTCGACTATTGCCTTTGCAAGTGTTGCTGCTATTTTAGCTGCGTCTGGTGAGTTTACATCAGCTTGTACTTCGCCTCTGAGCAGTGCTGTCTCTCTGCATTCTAGCAGGTAGTGTAGGAGAGGCTGCTGTGTTTCTTCCTCACAGTGCTCACATGGTCTGACACTGGGGGAATTGGCGGCTGTGGTCTCGCTTTTTATGTCAGCGGTCTGCGGGGGGGTGCTGGTTACGGTCTGCTTTTTGGTTGGTCGAGAGACCGTTGATTTTTGATTGGCCAAGAGAGTGCTGACGTCACTGGGCATGGTCTTCTCCCATTGGTTGGCGGTTTCTCGGCCTTAATCTCAGAGCGTAGTGGTTGCTCTGCGATGCCCTATGGTTCGTAAGACGTGCCCTGTGGAGGAGTGCATTTATAGCTTCATTAAGGTCGCGTCCTCCGTCAGGGGGTTCGTCAGGAGGGTCTTGTTCGTTGCTGCTGCACTCAACGTCTTGCTGGGATGTTCTGATAGTTATGTTGTCAGGGGGCGCTGTGACAGGGCGCCGTGTCACTGTCGGAAGCAGATATGTTTCTTGTGTAGTGTTAATGGTAGGTTTATCTGCTCCTATATGCAGTGCCTCTAGTATCCGTAGTCTTCGGTGGTCAGGGGCTTGATCTATTATTTCGAAGCAATTGATAATATCACTACGCCGGACACGCAAGTTATGAGCGTCTCTGGCATGGTTGAAAATGGCCCCTTCTTGGGCGTGACAGAAAATCCGTTTCGAAAGACGCATGGTGGTCATTCCGATGTAGGTCGCAGGACATCCTCGCGAAGGGCATTTGTACTGGTACACCACAGTTCCTGTCGAGGGGCGGGGTTATTCTTCTTGCTGGCATAGTAAGTAATCAATAGTACATTTTTCGTCGGGTCGGTGAGGGCGACGTGCTCCTTGATGATGTTTTTCAGGGCTTTTTCATCGTCTTTATACCGTTTGTGGAACCTCCCTCTGTAGAATAATTTCATATCTTTGGGGGGCCGGGCGGGGTTCTTGCTGGTACCAATTCTCCAAACCTTTCTTTACTATGTCTTGAATGTCTCGGTTTTTGTGTCCGTTGTTAACCAATACTTGGGTGGTGCGGTCGAGTTCTTCATGCATTTTTCACCACGAGGAGCAGTGGGAGATGGCGCAACGGACATAGACTTTAATCACCACGTTTTTATAATGCTCTGGGCACTCACTCTCACCATTCATGCAAAGGCCCAAGTTAGTGGGTTTGGTATAAACAGAAGTGCTGAAGGCGGTGCCCTGCTGCTCTACCAACACGTCGAGGAAGGGGAGGCGGTTGTTTTCAGCATATTCTATGGTGAAGGACAGGTTGCTGTGCTGGTGGAAGGCAGCCTGTAAGTCATCAATCTCCTCTTGTGAGTCTGCATGCAGGAAGGTGTCGTCGATATAACACACGTAAATGGGGGGTTTACTTACGTACATTATCGAAGACCCGTTGTTCAACAGTACCCATGTAAAAATTGGCAAATAAGACTCCTAGGGGGGAACCTATGGCGACTCCATCCACTTGTAAATACATGTGTCCTTGGTGGTTGACGAACGGGGCCTTTTTTGTACATATCTCCAAGAGAGACCGAAGGATGTGTTCAGGGATGTGGAGAGGGGTAACTGAAGGATCTCGGTAGACGCGGTCGGTGATCATAGAGATGGTTTCATCGACAGGTACATTTGTGAAGAGAGATTCTACATCCATAGAGGCGATGAAACCTGAACACAACAGGTATATTTATGTATGAGAGGTAGTAGACTTTTATCCTTCTCGTGGTCAGGTCGGCAACGTGACCTCCTTGTGATTATGGTGACGCAGGTTCGTTTCCCGCGACTGGCCATCACAGTCTCTTCAATTTCTTGTGCTTGGATCTTGCGGCTTTGTAGTTACAAGCATATCCAAAAAAGCGCGAAGAATTCGAGAAGTTAAGAGGGCATTGTGGCTATTAGAATTACATATGTGTCTGGTAAAAGTGACCAGTAGACTCTACATATATATTTCAGCCTAAAAAGCAATAAAAACGATTGCCCACTTGCTATGTTGGTGAGGATGGTTCTATTCCAGCTCTAATAAATATATCTGAAAACGACAGGTATATGTAGTAGACTTTTATCCTTCTCGTGGTCAGGTCGGCAACGTGACCTCCTTGTGATTATGGTGACGCGGGTTCGCTTCCCGTGACCTGCCATCATGGTCTCTTCAATTTGTTGTGCTTGGATCTTTGTAGTTACAAGCATATCCAAAAAAGCACGAAGAATTCAAGAAGTTAAGAGGGCATTGTGGCTGTTAGAATTACATGTGTCTGGTAAAAGTGACCAGTAGATTCTACACATGTATATATATATATATATATATATATATATATATATATATATATATATATATATATATATATATGTGTGTGTGTGTGTGTGTGTGTGTGTGCATACATGCATACAAAAAAATAATATATATATATATATATATATATATATATATATATATATATATATATATATATATATATATATATATATATATATTTTTTTTTTTTTATGTATTTCCCTGGGTTTATGGTAATTTACAGGCCGGCAACGGAACTTTTTTTAATTGGCCTTGGAGTTCTGACTTGCGTAAAGGGAAATCGTAAAAAAAAAATAAGAAAAAAGGGGAGAATTTAGGAGCTGAAGGCTCTACTTCATAAGGAAATGTTACGTAAACACTTGGGATAAATTAAAGAATTATATTTACAAAAGCAAGCATTTGAAGGGAAAATGGATAAGTCGGTTGATAAAGGGCTTGCAACGCCTGAAGGTCCTTCTATTGGAGTCTTGATTAAAGGCAGGGCACAGGCCAAGATGAGTCCACTGCAAATGGGTCCCTCTGCAAGAGAGATTTACACATTACACGTCAGTAAAGGAACAATTTAACACAGAATAAGTCTCGAGTTTGCACTGAGGGTACCAAAGACTCGAGGAATGAATGACCACTTTTACACTCGAACAGAGGACATTGGAAATGGCACTGGATGAACTGGCACAGGGACAGAAGTGAAATGCTGGTACTCCAGGCTTTCTAAAGGGCAAACTATCGTGACTGAAAGTCTTCACTCGCACTTTACGGTAGGGGAAGCTGGTCTCTGACGAAGAAGGACAAGGATCACCAACGATACAGGCTGTCCCTCAAGGATGACTGGAGTCTGGAGTCGGACGGGGGAAAGAAATGATCTTCTCAGCAATGTTACCGCTCACCCGCGCGGAAGACTGTCTCCTGAGGACTCTTACCGCATGTCTTTACTCCACAACTAACTAACTGCTTACTGCCTCCTTCTACTGCTGTCTTTCCCTTTTAAGGCACGCGGCCAGGGGTATGAGTTGAGTGCAAAGGATGAATCACTGCCCAGGTGTTCAGCAATTCAGGGGGCCTCTTCCCAGGTGTCCTGCGGGTGTAAGACAATTCAGGCAGCTTAATTTGCCTTTAGGAAGGCCGTTTAAGAAGATTAGTTGGGCTAAGCTTCTTAAATGGGAGTGGCATAAAATATCCTCCTGGCCCCTGTTATCTGTGTCATCTCAATATCTGCTCCAGGTAAAAAGGGACAGATCGGAATGTTGATGACCTGGCTGTGATTTCTAGGTCAAATACGATCGGCCGTGCGGTTCTCAATAAACAAAAGGGGTAAATTAGGTGGGGGGGGGCGGCCGTGCTGGGCACGACTTCTGGTTTATTATATATATGTATATATATATATATATATATATATATATATATATATATATATATATATATATATTGTTAAAGATTTCCATTCCTCCCTCATCAGGCAGCTAGGAATTAATTTATTCAAGGAATAATTTCACCTTTCATTTGACTGTTAGGCCGAGAAAACATGGCGGGCAAGGTAGACCAAGCGTATTTTGAACTAAGAAAGGGCAGTTAGCACCTGTTGGAACTCATGTAGGGGAAAGCCCCACCTCAGCTGACCTGGGGTAAAACAATAGCAAACCCCCTTTACCCCCATCACACAATATGTAGGAGCGGCCCATCCACTAGGGGATGGAAGGCGAATCCAGGCTGTGAGATAGATAGGGACTTAACCTCTAAGTACTTAACCATAAGACCCAATTTTCTCCACCCTTTTGCTGGCTGTATGACTCTTTGCAGATCGACCTAGGCCTAGACTTCGAAGAAAACACTCTGGAAGGCACGCACTGGTTTTCCTGAGAAGCCGAGCACTCCGCACAGAACCTGCACTCGAAACACACGCAAATTTTCCTTCCTTTACGCTGGTGAAAACTAACCATGGTGATCGGCCAAGCCTCAAATGTTCAGTGCAAAACATCTAGAGGCCCCAGGTATGTCCACTGCAATTAGTCAATAAGCCAGCTCCTTTCTCTCCGTGAAATTCCTTGGTTTTTTCATTTCTCCAAACCTCAATTTTCTTCTTCCTAAAAAGCAGCCCCATTGTTAAGTCACCCTACTTGAGCAGCCCATGAATCGCCCCATGACTTGTTTTGAAACCAACCTAATACAATTCAGTGATAAGTATTCAAACATCCCCTCCATAGTGTAAATTAAGTGCAAATTAATTTAAGTAACTCAATGATCAATTCCTCCATAGTGCATAGATTCATTGTGCTTTGTTTAGTAACAAGGGAGGTTTCATTTTCCCCACGTGTTTGTGCTAACTCTGGAATTCTCTTCCAGGAGCCGACATACCCTGCCCAGTTCGCAAATCTATGCCAGGATACCCTTTACTGAGCAAAGAGAATTAAGGTAAAAAGGTTATTATCTTTAAGTCTTGTAACATTAAGGACATAGGGTTAAATAAGAAAAGTGATATTAATATTGTTTTGGAAAAAAATGCAACAAATCTCTTTTCGTTAGAATTTATTCATAACACAGGCGAAAGCGCATAGGTTCTTAGGTTAGCAAAGCAGAGAGATAGACGCGAATTTCTCGTCCACAAAAATTTCCGAGTGTAGGAGCAAAGTGTGGTGTTGCCATATGAATGAGCATAGGAATTAGGAAGTGCTTTGTTAGGGAACTACTGCATGTGTTAGCGAGAACAAGTAGCTAAGAGTTTATTCAGGAACAGTTATGGCAGAGAAACGTGCACAATTCCTCTGCCCGTGATATAGGATTTTGAATTTACAGCAGCTAAGAGAAACCGTGTAGTGATTTCTGGCATCTGCCGCAGGGCAAAGAGTCGCTGTTGTTCAGTCAGCGCATGCACAAATCATTCCATTGTCGTAACAGTAAAAACATTGCCAAGCATAGTTTATTTAAAGACCCTCCCAGTGTACTAAAGTAAAGTAAAGACATTGCTGATGTTTAAAGTTAACTAAGTTGAGTTTGCATTCGAAACCCGCATTTATCGAGGAAAGTAGAGTGTTTTTATTTCTCCTGTTCCCTCTAATTCCACTTCCCATTCTCCGTCACACGACAAAGCACCTGAGCGAGCGATCAGCTGTTTCTCACACAAGCGACTAGCTCCCATATCTCCTGTTCGCTGAACGAACTTTCATCACTTTTCACCCTAACGTAAACTGTGAAAGACGTGAATCTCTTTGAAAATTTATCAACCCTTTACCCAACATATCTTGTCATGACGAGAGCGAGACAGTAAAAAATTATTTAAATACCAAAAAGTTTATTGCAGAAGAAAGTAACTTAACGTAATTTCGCAAACCTAATTTATTTTCTCATAAGCACAAAGTAAAGTGACTTTAAAATTCATAATGAGTACGTTCCATTACACCACGCTCTCAGAGAGAGAGTGAGAGAGAGAGAGAGATTTTTTTTATTCTCTCTTTTCCTTTTATCTTAACACGTGATTCACACAAATTTATCCACAAGTGAAAAACAACCCACAAATCATAAAAGCTAAATACAAAGAATTTTCTTTAGTGTAACTCACTTTTGAACTTTTAAGATTCAGACTCATTATTCATTTATCATATACACAGTGCGTGAAATGTATAAGCACTCGTGTTCAGCGAATAATCTCACATACCTGCTTTCCTTTTTCGTGCTTCATCCCAGATCAATTCTCATACGCCATAGAGCGCACGGACACCTATTTAATTACACGTTATTCAGCTGTCATACATGAGTTGGGTATATCTCAGTCTAGACTCGCTTATGCTGCAAGCTCCAAATTGCATATTGAGTGCACTCCCCATATCCTCCCTTTCCTCATGTCAGGGAAAAGGCTTCCTTTCCCCATGTTAGGAAGCGATCTCTAATTCTTAGAACTAACCACCCACTCATGTCATGCAACAGTTCTATTTCTCACAGTGCCACTAACCTACGGCACTGCCAAGCAACTCAATCACTGAAGCACTGATCTTTCTTCTTTCCTTTTTCTTTCTCACTTACTGTCTGCCGGAGTCTCTCATTTCCCACTTACTCATTACTTACCTTCTGCCTCAGGCAGAGTGCCATTCCCTTCAGTGCCATTTCGTGCACTGACATTTTGCATTGCTCCATGGAGTGCACCGGCACCACAGTGCCACCCAACCAGAATAATCACTCCTAAGCCATTGCACCTGGACTTTAGAACCAGAGTGCCATACAACCAGTGTTTCCACCCTTAAAGACTTTGTCTCCTTCATGAACACCCCATTAACTGCATCCGTCCATAAGGAATAATATACCCTCAGGATCACTTCATGACCTCCTAGCATATCCACTCATAAGGACTCAGACTTCCTTCAGGAACGCTCCTCTAGTGTGACCTTCGCATGGCATGCTCAACCACAGTGCCACATCATTAAAAGGTGCCACTCTCTGAAGTGCCAATACTTTAAAGGACACTTCCCCATCGTCACAAACCCTTTCCTCCAGGAATGTCCAGTTAATCCACTTAGCTGCCCTTCCCCACCAGCAACATGTCAACTGAAGAGCACCAATATTTCCGGGATATAGGAAAGGAGGACAGCCTCACAGGCCAGGGCCTTCACAGGTTTGTAAAGGAGCAGATTGCCGAAAAGAGAAAGTACAAAGAATGAAGACAGCATGAACTAGTCCTCAAGGAAAGTGAGCTTGCCCTCAAGGAAAGGGAGCTCGAGGTGGAGAGAGCCAAGAAGGAGAGCAGAGAAGCTCTAGCAGCTGAACAAGCGTCTAGCCCCACCCCATCTGCCCTAAATACTGCCCTATCGACAGTCAATAACCTTGTTGGCAAATGGACTGAAGATGAGCCAGAACAATGGCTCGAAGAGATCAAATTCTTCTTCGAGACCTATGATGTTAGCCTGGCTGAGAGGGCCTTATTGCTCACCAAGCACCTGGACAGGAAGCTGCCCACCGAGTGCTGGAAAGAGATCAACGAGGAGACATGCTGCCATCCGTGAGGCCATCGCCAAGGCGTATGAAATTACTCCTGAGAGGTGGAGACAATGATTCTGAGGTATGGCCAAGAATGCCGGCTGGTCCTGGACAGAATGGGCCTGTCATAAGACTCAGGCTGGGACCAGCTGGTTCGAATCTATGCAGCGCAACACCTTTGAGGATTTGTTCAACCAGACCATGCTGGAGGACCTCTTCCAGTGTGTGCCCGGGCCTCTGGCTGTGTATATTAGTGACAAACAGCCAGCCACTCTCAAGGAAGCCTGCTGCTTAGCTGATGCCTGGGAGACGTACCAATAACCACCACTCTTCCTTGCCTTCTAATTCTGCACCACCTTTCCAGCGCAGCGTCACTGCCAGATCATCCTACCCCAGGGACCCCTGCCGAGACTGTGGAGCTTCAGGGCACTCTCCTTCCGGGTATCCTGGCTGCCCAAAACATGTGGTCGCTCCCAGGCACATCAACCTGATCAGTGCCACAGCCTCCTTGGCTGAGCCACTGGAGAGAACGCACCCTGAGCGGGTCTGGACACAGTCCGTCTAAGTGGCCTCTCTGGATGGTTCTAGCCCACCAGTGCACCTGCCAACTACTGCTGACACTGGCTCAGATATTAGCTTGATCGATCGGGCCCAAGTGCCAGTCAGTGCCAAGATAGATGAGCAAACCAAGTGGACAGTGACCTGGGTGGACAAACAATCCTTGACTGTCCCCACAGTCGAACTCAGGGTGATCACCTCTTGGAGCAATAAAATTCACTGCCTTGGCGTCGTCAAGCATATTCAGCACAGAGTGGAGTTCCTGCTTGGACGAGACATCCTCTGGGGATTTCCCACCCCCATGCCACTCTGTTGCCTGACTGCTTTCGCCGGTGAGTCCTCATTAACCTCTTCTGATTGGGACACAGCCTCTGTGACAGCTATGCCACCATCAGCCAAACCTTCCATTCGCCCAAGAGCGACATTACACAACCCACATCAAACCCATTCCAGGCCTAGTCTGCAGATCTCGCGACCTGACAGCCACCAAAAAACTCCTCCCTCATCACGAAGGGATATTGCCAACTACCACTGCAGGACCTGCAACATAAGAGGGCACTCTGAAAGATGGTCCAAGTGTCCCAACAATCTAGCCACAGCGGCCATCCCCACAGATCCAAGAGGCCTTGCCCTCTCATCAAGACAGGAATCGCTGTCCCTTCAGCTTGGTCTGACACCAATTCGCTGCCAGTGCCACTTGCGAGCACTGGTCAGTGCCAAGCTCCGCCTATCTCAACTGGAAGCTCCATATCAATCTTACTCCCCGTGCCTGGCCCTGAGTTAGTGCCAGTGCCGGATCCAGAACCTGACCCGGATCCTCCTACGGGAGATCCACCAAACCTCACAACCATGATCATCGCCCAGTGTGAGCCTCTGACCCGTGACGTTTCTTCTTCCCACATTCTTCTGCCTGCTGAGGATGACCCTCTGGCAAGGCTGGACACTACCTCTTTTCTGGTCGACCAGGAACTATCCGGCCAGGACGCAGATGCTGGTTCTATTCCCACGACAGTTGTCACAGCAGCCGAAGTAGGAGACCAGCCCGTAGCCACTGAGGCTGCCCCTGATCCTGCTCCTGATGGCATTCCTAGCCTTTCTTCAGGGTTGGTACCCCCGTCGCTGCCTAGGAATGGCCTAGCCAGACCTTGGAGGCCCCCGAAGAAGAAGAAGAAGGGGCGGACGAAATCCAGTTAACAAAATCAGAGCCATAAGCTCTTCTTGGTAGTCATGCCCAGTTGGTACGGTGCTGCTTCCGTCTCAGAGTGATCCTGGCACCTGCCCAGAGGAGGTAGCCTGTGTGACCTCTGACCTAGTAGTATTAACAACTAACCCTGTAGGCACTTGTAACACTAACATCTTTCTAACTAACCTCCTTCAAACCCACTCCAGACTCAAACTGATACCTTACTTAATTGTATACTGTGATTTACCCTTCAGGTTATTCATGTTTCAATTTGTTGCGTGTTTATCATAAAGCGTTGTGCCAATCATTAGTCATTGCGTGCCATTCGTCAGTGCCAACTCGTTCAGTGCCAGAGTCGTAGGATAGTAGGTTAGGTTAGTTATTTACTATGTGCATTTGCCTAGGCATAGAGTTCTCCTGTCATCAGAGACAGTTAGCAGAAGTGTATATACCCTTAGCTAGGTTAGGCCCGTTATAGATGTGAAGTTAACCACCCCAGTCCCCTTCTTAGCAGTTAGGTAGGCCCGTTTAGCCAGTGCAGTGCAAAACACAATTTATGTAGGGTCGCTGGCTGCCCAGTCGGGATGAATTACTATTTAGCCAAGACCTTCACACCTGAAAGGGTGTGAAGGCCTTTACAAAGGGGGAACCTGTTAAAGATTTCCATTCCTCCCTCATCAGGCAGTTAGGAATTAATTTATTCAAGGAATAATGTCACCTTTCATTTGACTGTTAGGCCAAGAAAACATGGCAGGCGAGGTAGACCAAGCATATTTTGAACTAAAAAATGATAGTTAGTGCCTGTTTGAACTCATGTAGGGGAAAGCCCCACCTCAGCTGACCTGGGGTAAGACCATAACAAACCCCCTTCACCCCCATCACACAATATGTAGGAGAGGCCCATCCGCTAGGGGATGGGAGGCGAATCCAGGCTGTGAGATAGAAACTTAACCTCTAAGTACTCAATCATAAGACCCAATTTTCTTCACTCTTTTGCTGGCTGTATGACTCTTTGCAGATCGACCTAGGCCTAGACTTCGAAGCAAACACTCTGGAAGGCGTGCATTGGTTTTCCTGAGAAGCCAAGCACTCCACACAGAACCTGCACATGAGACTCATGTGCAAATTTTCCTTCCTTTACGCTGATGAAAACTACCTACGGTGATCGGCCAAGCCTCAAATGTTCAGCGCAAAACATCTACAGGCCCCAAGTATGTCGACCACAGTTAGTCAATAAGCCAGCTCCTTTCTCTCCATAAAATTCCTTGGTTTTATCATTTCTCCAAACCTCAATTTTCTTCTTCCTAAAAAGCAGACCCTTTATTAAGTCACCCTACTTCGAGCAGCCCATAAATCGTCCCATGACTTGCTTTGAAACCAACCTAATACAATTCAGTGATAAGTATTCAAACATCCCCTCCATTGTGTAAATTGAGGACAAATTAATCTAAGTAACTCAAGTGATCAGTTCCTCCATAGTGCATAGATTCATTGTGCTTTGTTTAGTAACAAGGCACAATGAATATATGCACTAACAAGGGAGGTTTCATTTTCCCCACGTGTTTGTGCTAACTCCGGAATTCTCTTCCAGGAGCCGACATACCCTGCCCAGTTCGCAAATCTATGCAAAGGTACCCTTCACTGACTGCCATCCAAATTTCACAGCCATTCCTGGTTACAGCCTGATCGCAAGAATCTGTTGCCCACACAGAGATCATCTTGATTAACTAATGTCCATTATCCTGGAATTTACCCATTTTATTGTATTGCTACCTGTGAATTGATGCATTTTGGCATATCAGAGTTAATTGTTTTATGGGAGTTGTTGCCTCTGTGGCCCTTCATATTTACATTGCGTGTCTTTAAATTACTGCATTTAAGATCTATTATATGTGATTTATGTGTCTGTAAATTGTTACATTTTTGGTCTCACATACCTGGCCCATTCTCTGTAAATAAACCTCTTTTAAATGTAAAAGAATTCTAATTCCAAATCGGCGACCTTCATTATTTATGTAAATAAAGGAAGATTCTAAGGTAAGTTCCAGTAGTTTTCCTTTTGTTCATAATTGGGGACCTGGCTTGGTACCGAAGGCAGTCTATAATAATAAATTGTCCCAATTCCCATCCACACCAAAGACCCAGTTTATGACAATATATATATATATATATATATATATATATATATATATATATATATATATATATATATATATATATATATATATATATATATATATATATATATATGTATGTATATATATGTATACATACTTACATATGGCAATTTATCAAAAAATCCAAAAAGATAAATCGATTTTTTGCTATCGTTACAGATATAAGATATATATATTTTATATATGTATGTATGTATGTATGTATACATACTTACATATGTGGCAATTTATCAAAAAATCCAAAAAGATAAACCGATTTTTTGTTATCGTTACAGATATAAGCATTCGCGGAACCTCACAAGTATTGAGAAGGAATGTCAGCTCTTTTGGAAATCTTCAAGATCGTGGCTGCAGGAAAAATGACCGCTATTCTGGACTTGTTGAGGCTCCTGTTTATCTGTTACATTTGCACTGGAGGCTTGGTTTCCTGTTTGGCCTCGGAGGATGTGTGGGTTGAAGACCATCTCCTCCGGCAACAGTCTGAGCGCGGACGCTCACAGCGGATGACCCAGAAGCTGGTAAAGAGAGGAAAGTTAATGGCAAAGTTTTCACAGGTGAACCCTTTCGGACTCCAAGACCAGTTCAAAGCTGAGGTGCAGGACCTTCGAACGGAAGAAAGGAAGAACAGTGCGCCGTGGCTGAGTCAAATGAAAACATGCTGTTGCAAGGTCGAGAACAGCAGCAACAACGACACAGCATGTGAACAGACTGCACAGGACTCCGATCAAACCACGCAAAGGAAAGGACCGCGAGCGACACATTTCACCAAGATGTTCCAACCACAAGATGCCGGAATGAATGAAATTAAACAGGGGCGAATCGCTCTCGATAAGGAAAGTGTGAATTTGGAGAAGGAAAGAAACAATCTAGTAAAGGAGGAAATGTCTTATGAAGATGCAAAAACAGCCAATGAAAAGGAAAAGGCCTCTCTGGAAAAGGCAAAAAAGGCTCTCAAAAAGGAACAAAGAGCTCTCAGAAAACAAGCAAAGGCATTCCGAAAGAAAAAGGAAGCTCTGATAAAGAAAAAAGAAAAGTTTCTGAAAAAGGACGTTGAACAGCTGAAGAAGACCAAGAAAAATTTAGGAAAAAGAAGAGTCACACAAGAGAGACAAAGAGGTTCTCCGAGATGCACGTCAGCTTTGAATTGGTCTTGGAGTCCAAAATGGTTCACCTGTGATAACTCTGCCATTAACTTTCCTCTCTTTACCAGCTTCTGGATCATCCGCTGGGAGCGTCCGCGCTCAGACTGTTGCCGGAGGAGATGGTCTTCAACCCACTCATCCTCCGAGGCTAAACAGGAAACTAAGCCTCCAGTGCAAATGTAACAGATAAACAGGATCCTTAACAAATCCAAAATAGCGGTCATTTTCCCTGCAACCATCATCTTGAAGATTTTCAAAAGAGATGACATTTCTTCTCAATGCTTGTGAGGTTTCGCTAACGCTCATATCTGTAACGATAGCAAAAAATCGCTTTATCTTTTTGGATTTTTTGATAATTTATACATATGCAAGGATGTATACATACATACATACATATATATATATATATATATATATATATATATATATATATATATATATATATATATATATATATATATATATATATATGTATATATATATATATATATATATATATATATATATATATATATATATATATATATATATATATATATATATATATACATACATACATACATGCATACATACATACGCCTCATGCGGTGCCTACAGTGCACTAACTCTCATCGGGGGCGGGGGGGGAAAGGCTATATCATCTTGATGTTGGTTATATGTACAATAATATTTACTTTTCGTGTCTGCCTCACTGGAAGTCTACTGGTAATGAACATCAAGCTTCAACGCCACACAAGTCTTAATAAAAATCCGGTAGAAATGTATTGTCAGCTGGTGGATCTAAAAACAATATTGCAAAAAAAAAGTCCTAATCAATGTCTACAGTATTTATTTTCTGTATTCCAAAAGGATGAATTTCAGACTAATATATATACATATATGTACATACATATATATATATATATATATATATATATATATATATATATATATATATATATATATATATATAATATATGTGTATATATTATATATAGTATAGAATTTTTCTCTTTACTCTAATGACGTTTCTTACATTTTATTTACTAGCATATTTACGAACAGTGCCAATATTCCCGTGATCACTAGTAACATTAGCACCACTAATAGTGGTAATATGTAACTTCACTGATACCGTCATTACAAAGATAGATTGCTTTTGCACTTTTGAAAGCGTTCTTTTAGTACCTGGTTTTCTTGTTTGTGCACTGTTGATATGTAAATCAAGAAATAATGACGACGGAAATCTGCTATTCAAGTAAAAGCTAATATTCGAGTAGCTTTGCTGTATATTTAAGCAGAAACTTATATATAAGTATTGTAGATAAAAAGCCGTTGTTTTACGGACTAACATATGTGGAATATAATCACGTCCATAGGCTGTTTTTGCAATAATGATGACTTCAGCATCGGCAGATAATCGATATTATCATCCATAAGTGGCTCGTGCGTGAGTGCGCATGCGCTCACCCGAAGTGCTAGTGAATTTCCATCCCATACATTTCCCTCAGCCATCATCACGCAGCGATATCACCTTGCCATCAAATCATCGTTCTGAGAGATATCAAAGCGAGTAGCGATCTGATTTATCTGGACAGAGGCGGATACCATCTTTCCGTCATCATCTTCGTCATCTACTTCGGCTTCATCTTCTCGTAAGAAAACACCCTTTCTTCTTCTTCTTCTTTTCCTTTTTCTTCCAACGGCTTCATCTTCTCGTAAGAAAACACCCTTTCTTCTTCTTCTTTTCCTTTTTCTTCCAACTTTCGTCTTCTTCCACTTAAGTTAAATGAATTTCACGCCTAAAGTCCATCTTTTGTCAATTTCGTAAATATACTTTCTGTCTAGTCCTTCCCGTCAGAAGCAAAAGAAAAAAAGAGCAAAATTTATCTGAAGTTTTAATCCGTTTTAGTTCTTAGGAAACGAGAGCTTTCAAATATATACATACATATATTCATAAATATATATATATATATATATATACATATATTCATAAATATATATATATATATGTATATGTATATGTATATATATATATATATATATATATATATATATATATATATATATATATATATATATATATATATATATATATATATATATATATATATATATATATATATATATATATATATATATTACTGAACGTTAACCCAAACACTTCAACGTTACTTGAGTAAAAATAAAGAGGAAAAAAAAAAGAGACAAACGTTCCTAATAGATAAATCAAGGTCTCGACAAGTAAAAATAAGCCTGAAGTCCGCGCATTCATTATCACCACTTGTCATCTCCGCTCTCATAACGTTTTCCAGACCTGACTTAAGGCCCGTTCACACATTCACGTATCAGCCCACGCATGTTCACGCATGTGAAACGTGGCTATACTGTAGGGTTTGTCGGCGCGATCAAGTGGATACGTGTCAAAGGCCGATGTCCGTAAATCAACATAACGACGCCATAACGTAAGTACGGAGTAATGCGTGTTAAGGCTACGACTGCGCAAGATAGACGGGATGCTTACGTGAACTGCCACGACAATAGGCCACACCCCACATGTAATGCGTGGCAGAGCAAGTAACACCCACGAACGTATACCGTATGTGTAACGTTGCGCGTTACGACCTCACGACACCCTCACAACATCCCCACGTGCATCGGCGGGTATACGCCAGGTACAAAAGGGCTGTGCTGTGCACATGCGTTTGCAGTGCCATTCAGCGCCTCCCTGTAGCAAGAAGTATTCCCTGCTGCTGAATCAACATGGAGAACATTGAGGACATCGTTGCCCTTATAACAGCACACAGACAACAAAGAGACATAATGGAGGCCGTCGTGGAGTATGTGCACTACATGGTATTGGTGGAAGCTGTGAGGGCCTACATTGCAATTGAAAATAAGAAAAAAAGAGGAGGCCGAGGAGGGTTTGGGCTTGGCGTACTTGCAAAGAAGAGTGGAGCTAGGCCACTATGACAACCTGATGGAGGAGCTGGCAACTGAAAACCCAGGACTATACAGGAATTTTATGCGAACTGACAGAGACATATTCAGTGAAATAGTTGAACGTGTCACACCCTACATTGAGAAGCAACGCACATTTTGGAGGGAACCCTTACGCCAGGACTGCGTGTGGCTATCACCCCACGTTTCCTTGCCACGGGTGACTCATATAAGAGCCTGCACACGCATTCGGGTAGCCCACAACACCATAAGTTGCATTGTACCCGAGACCTGCAGGGCCATTGTTTCTGCCTTTGGAGATGAGGAACTGCAGGTACCACAAACACCAGAGGCTTGGAAGCAGGTTGCCCGCGGGTTTGAGGAACGGTGGAACTTCCCCACGTAATTGGAGCATTAGACGGTAAACACATCAGGCTCCGTAACCCTCCCCCTTGGTGGTACGCATTACTACAATTACAAGAAGTTCTTCTCCATGATTCTACTTGCCATTGTCGATGCTTCATATAAGTTCCTCTACGTGGACGTGAGTGCCGTTGGGTCAGAGTCGGACGGTGGTGTATTTGCCCAGACCTGTCTGTGTGAAATGCTGGCAAAACAGGAAGCAAACCTTCCCAACCTGAGGCCCTACCAGATGCAACAAATGGAGCTCCTGTAGACTACTTCCTGCTTGGCGATGATGCCTTCCCCTGCGGAACTATCTCATGAAGCCCTACCCCAAAAGAGGCCTGTCCAAGGAGGAGCGGATCTACAACTACAGGTTAAGTAGGGCACGGCGGATGGTGGAGAATGCCTTCGGGATTCTGGCCAGCAAATTCAGAGTACTCCACACGTCATGTGTGTATCAAGCCTGACCGTGCAGAGTCAGTAGTGCTGGCCGCGTGTGTTCTGCACAACCTTATAATAAAAAGAAATCCACGCAGGCAGGAAGCAGATCAGAGAACCCCATCACACATGATTTCATACCTGGTGCCTGGAGGAGTGACCCACCCCTAGGAGACGCTCTTCCAACCATGGGAGGCAACACTGCAACCAGGAATGCCAAGGAACAACGCAACATCCTGAAAGACTACTTTTCATCTCCTGGTGGTTCCGTTACTTGGCAGGAGAACTACTGTTAACATACATTTATATTTGTTATAATAATTTCTCTTTGTATGTCGACTTCCAAAATTTTTAATATCCATACAGTTTACTTTTCCTTTGTATTTGTGCATTTATTTGTTTTACATATGTCTTATTTGTGCTATTATTCTTACTTCATTTTATTAGTATAATGGTTTTTAGTTCATTGAATAAAAGTTTTTTTTCAATTATATGTTTATTGTTTATACCAATCATGATATATACACTGAAATGTACAATACCAAAGATAAACATTTGTTATATAAGTTAATTTTCAACTATATATTTGTTTGCATATGTTTTTTTTAGTACTGGATCATACACTCTGACATTTTTAACTCAGAAGCAAATACATGCATTGCAATGTGGCTAAGTGCATTACTCCAAGGCGTGGGAAGATTATAACTTTGAATATTTTGAAATGGTTTATACCTTTATATAGGCCATTACCAAGCAGTAGTGAAGAACAACTTAATAATATGAAAGTACAGTTTTTTTTTTATTTTTTATTTTAATATAATATACCTTCACTTACTCCCTATTTTTGTTGTTATTCTTACTTCATTTTGTTACTTCCATGGTTTGTAGTTCATTGAATAGAAGTTACTTTTCTATTATATGTTTATTGTTTATACTAGTGCTGATATATAGATGGAAACATACAGTAATACAAAAAATAGATATTTGTTTCTATAAGTTAATTTTCAACTATATAGTTGTTTGCATATGTCTTAATTGTGTGATTATTATTACTTCATTTTGTTACTTTGATGGTTTTTAGTTCATTGAATAAAAGTTATTTTTCAATTATGTTTATTGCTTATACTAACGCTGAAATATTTACATGGAAACATACAATAATACAAAATATATACATTTGTTTACATTGACACATACACAAAATAGATATAAAAAAAAATGTTGCCTTAAACTAGAGGTTCTCTAGGAAGCTGCTCGTTGGCAACGACACGTTGAGGTCCCTGGGTGTGGGCGCCACTGCAGGTGCAGACAGCTGCGCGTGCAGCATTGCCACCTGTTGCGCCATGAGGTTGAGAGGCTGCGCCATGGCACCACTAGGTGTAGCAAGTGGCACATATGTAGCAGGAGCAGGAAGGGGAGCTGGGGCCGCAGGCAGACCATCCCAGAGGGCTTCTGCTTGGGTGTGGGGTATCAGATGACATGGCGGCCTCGTGATGCCCTCTTTGGTAGCCCTCACAAAGCGCTGTATGGCGGAGATGAACTCCACCTTCAGCGCCATCCTCAGTTCAGGCCCCACATCTGCACAGTCGGCGGCAAGCTCCTCCAGGGCGTTCCGCCAGTACACCAGCCTGGGGTCATACAGAGGTCTTATGGCCCCCTGTAGCCTTTGCCGAGCTGACTCTGCTTGTTGAAGCAACACGTCCAGGACCCCACTTCCAGCCTTGTCCTCCTTCCGTGACTTCCTTTGTGGTGCAGGATCATCAATGGTGGAGGACCGGTCATCGGACGAGCAGGGGACTGGAGTGGCACTGCCAGCAGGATCACAAAGGGCAGGAACATCAAGGGCAGGACCATGGCCAGGAGGGTTGCTGCAAGCAACTGCAGCAGACGCAGACTGTAAAGAGATGGAACATGTATGAGAGAATGTAAATGTACTGTGAATGACAAGGTTGTAGTTCCAGTAATTAAATAAACTGTGCATTAAAGTTTCAGTCACTGATTTACTAAACAGCGAAACAATAAAATAAGACATACCATCGAAGTCCCAACACCTTGGGCTTTTTTTTGGACAATGTGGGGCTTGAGGAAGTGGAAGATGTTCAGTATCCACTTCACGGTCCGTCAGTCGTCTGCTGGCCCCCTGACCACTTTTTTCGGCTGTGAGGCGTCCAAAGCGGGTCCTGAGGAGGTGAACCAGGTCCGGAGTTTAGGGCCTGACACAGGAGGAGCCAGTGACCTCCCCTTCTCCTCAAATGCCCTGCACACACCTGACCTTGTCCTTGTATGCTGTCATGCCCTTGTTATATATAAATTCGGCCTCCTGCTCCAACCACTCCCCTACCAGCCTCTCATTTTCATCTGAGAGGATGACAGAGGGGTTCTTCTTCGCACGCGCGTTTCCAGTCCCAGGGCGGTGCCGTCAGCAGCTTCATCGTTCCGTCATCATCGGCGGAGTCGACGTCATCCAGGCCAGCATCCTCGTCGTTGAAGAGGCTATGGTCACTGGCCATGTCCTCGACCTCGTCAGCCTCTCCAAGGTTTATGACAACATCCTCCTCCATGGTGACTGCAGGGGTGTCTGCAGCAGGTGGCTGCCACGTAGAGGCCGTCTCCGCTCCTGACTGGGATGTTGGAGGCTTGTAAGCCCCCTTCCGCTGTCTGTTGCTGCTAACTTTCGGCATTTTCTGCTGACGAAGGCGCTGGAAGGGCGAGAAACGGTGTTGCTGCTGTCTGTCCGGAGAAGAACTGATGCCGCATCGCGCCGCAAGCTGTTTATACACCCGACACAGCGTTGCCTCATCGTCTCAGGTCCTGGGGAGAGGCGCTGTTGCCACGTTACTCCCGAACCTCGTGGGGACCCACGCGGTTCTTGGCGGAACGGGAAAGCAGCGGGGGCCACGCGTCATTGCCCGCGCAGGCGTGCAGACCACGCCACGGATGCACCACGTGATGCGTGTGGAACCACGCAAAATGACGGATGACGTGAACAGACACGTATCTTTTGAACATATCGAAACGTCGTGGCTCCCCATGCATGCTGGGATGGTGCGATCGACCTCCCGACTCTGCCCCGCATGTCCACGATCTTAAATACGCATTACGGAACTTTTTCGTAGTTTTTACGTAAGCTGTTGCCAACTACCAGTTTCCATTCATGCGTGAACATGCGTGGGCTGATACGTGAATGTGTGAATGGGGCTTTATGGGAAAAACCATTTGTTAAATAAGGAAGACGGACACCTGCGTATCCCCATGATTTGACTTGAGTTATATAACACGAATTTTTCATATAAAGGTTATGAGTGGATGTCGTTCTGTCTTGAAAGTGGGATTCTATGTTTGAAAGAATATGCTAGTGTAAGTGGAATAGTAATTTTTATTGATAATAATAATAATAATAATAATTAAAATAATAATAGTACAAATGAAATACCAGGGAAACCTGTAATTTTCAACGCTACTGCCCACAGAGAAGTTCTCTTCCCCAATAATAATAATAATAATAATGGAAAAATAAATCCACAGTTATGTATGGCTACAATTATATTTAAATGCATCAGTGGGTGTCGTTCTGTCTTGAAGGGGAGGTTGCTTTGAAACCTGCTGCTAGTGTGAGTGGAATAATAATCTCTGTAAATAATAATCATCACCATCATCATAATAGTAATACTAAATGGGAAACGAATCCATAGTTATGTATGGGTTCAAATATATCTAAAAATAAATCTAAATAGAGCTTTCAGGAATCTGTTCGATTCCTATTTTTTCGCTCTTACAGCCGAACAGATTCCCGAAAGCATTTTGATTGAGTTAATCTTAAGTGTATCTGTGCCCATTCATAACTGTGGATTTGTCTCTCCATTTCAATACTCATGCTACTATGAGTATATTTTAAATAATAATATACTATTTTCTTATCATTCTTAAGCGCCTTTTCTCATTTTACTTACATCTCGTTAATTTCGATTAATTTCACTCTTATTGGGATAAATTCATCTTCCAAAATACTATTTCTAAGAAGAAAATGTATAAAACCTTTCTCTTAAACAATCTCTTTTAATTTTCCACAATGCTGTAACCCATTGTTCAAGGTAACTTGATTATCATCACCGAGAGAGAGAGAGAAGCGTTACTCAGAGCAAGCCATTCTTTCGAGAAGAATTGGATAAGAATGAATTTATGGACTTCAAAAATTAATAAATACCATTTTTCCATGATTTTTGTTTGCGAGCATCCTACATTCAAATCCCGTACATACAGTTCTTATGGGAAAAATGTATCAGACCAAATAAATTTGCCATGGATGAAAAAATATCACTTGTATGTGGCCGAATCTCTCCCTATTGGAAAAGGGACTGCAATATCCCCGATAATAGTATTTTAGTTTTAAATTCCAGCTGCAATGGCCTCTGAATGCATTTATATCAGTTTTCCCCAGGGAAGGGAAGTTATTCCGTTTGTGTTTGCCAGCTCACGGTTCGAGCAGATTGTACCCCAGCACTCAGGGGAATGTGCAGCTTTATCAACAAACAATATTCCTTTACAGGCTGAGGCATTGGGCGTGACAAAGTCTCTCCTAGAATGACAATGACGGTTCGTCTCTGCTAAGTGGCTGAGATGTGTCTAGATCTGCGTGGTCTTTAGCTATGCAGATAGGGGAGCATAAACTTAATCCGTGTTTTTTCTCTGTATGCGTTGTATTCCTTCTGTCATATTTCATTTCTCTTGAGATGTGACGAGTGATAAATCATCGTTTTTTTATATCTATCTGTTTATCTACCTATCTATCTATCTATACCTATATTTAATATTCACTCGTTGATTTGTTTTGTAAGAGTTTCCTTTTCAACTGGAATTTTTAGAAAACAGTTCAACTTGTTCTTTTTATTATATCTTCTTCTTCTTCTTCTTTTAACGTGCTTTTTTCCCATTTTTGTATGGGGTAAGCACGATGCCTTCATTTGAAGGACTTTTTGATTTGGCTTTGGGGTAGACCTGTGGTCTCGATCGGCTGCCCTGCCTGACATCGCGTAGACCCCGGTAGCGTATGTTTCATGTATCATACCCGACCCAACACCCTTTCTTCCCAGCAGCGAGAAGTTGTTGCGCGGGTAGGGCGAGAGTTCGAGATGTTTGTTATGTTTTTAGAAGGTGTTGTAGTGGCTTTGTTTTGTGTGTGTATTTAGTCTGTAACACCCATTTGCTTTTTAAGCAAACCTATCCGTTGATTACATATATAATCCCGGGATGCCTACACAGATAGCAAAGTGTCTGCCTCTCTGATCAGTAAATGGATTTGAACCCGCGCCACAGACCTCTACGAAGTCCGAAGCTGCTGCTGTAACCGACTGAGCCATAGAGGCTCTGTTCTTTTTATTATATATAACCTAATATATGAGTAAAAACTTGTCAAATGAATATGTTCAAACAAATATAAATAATAAATAAATAATATATATATATGTGTATATATATATATATATATATATATATATATATATATATATATTGTCACGATATATATCAAGTACATATCTGGTTATTACACAACTAATCTCAAAATTAAAAAAAAATATACCTCACTTCAGCCAGCTACCTAAACTCTCATAACATTAATTATTACGACTGAGTACTCTAAAGGTAACAGTGATCCCTTAAGAAAAAACTTATTTACCAATCACTTGAAAAATCAAACTAAGTCTATCAGAATATGTGTGAGGTATCAAAAATTAAACTAGAAATATTCTAGAGTAGAAGGGCATCACTCCATCAAAAAACTATAACTGTTTCCCTGGTCTTAATTCACTTTAGCAAAACTAAAAGAACAAAACATGTTTATAACTTTGCCTTATGCACACACAATCAATCCTGTTCACTGATGGTCAATAAATGAAACACTGTTTTTCTAAAAATGTTAAATACAAAAATTTATTTTCAAATTCAATCTTTATAATTAGAATTCACAATCTGAAAAATTTCTTATTACTTGAAAATAACCCAACACTCAATTAATTCTTGAATTAAATTATGAAACAAAACTAATTCACAAAAACTTTATCAGGAATTTAAATTAATCAAGCAAAATTTAAACTATCAAGAATTACTCAGGATTTAAAAAGAAAATCTCAATAAATGAAATCAAGTATGCAATGTTAAATTACCAAGAAATATTTAAAATGCTATGTAAATAAATATTACATCACAAACATAAAAATGTGAAAATATAAAGAGATTGTAAATAGAAAAACACACAAAAATACACATAAGATTTATCAATAATGATTTCACTTGGTAAAAATTTCCTAACTTATCATACCATGGTATTAATAAGTAAAATTCACGTTACCTTACACAACTTGTGAAAACCTCTGTAAATCACTTGCTGCAGCTGCGTTACCACAATACACACTTTTTTACTAGGCCCCGTTACGAATTAAATAACTTTGCTAAATTCAGATCTCAAAAGTTAATGCTAATATGTGACCACAAAACACTACGTTAAAATAATCTCTTTCTAAGAACGAGAGAGAGAGAGAGAGAGAGAGAGAGAGAGAGAGAGAGAGAGAGAGAGAGAGGGAACCAATTCGACTGGTCTCAGAAATCAGAATGAAACAAATTTTAGAATTCCAGAAACACGAAACAATTACATGATGTCATTAAAGCATTTTGGGTACGAGATATAAAAGGGAAGTTCTAGAAGCAGGGAGGTGACGTCACTAAAGCATTTTGGGTGCGAGATACAATGGAGGGAGAAGCTTCTAGACGAAAGTTACGTCATCCCAGCAAAACGTTTTGAATGTAATCTTACAAAACATGACGTAATTGATCAAGACAGTATTCTTTCTCTCAAAGTGGCGTACGTGACTCGAACAAAACAAAGCGCTCGCTCTTATCTCAACTGATGACAATTGAAATGAAACAAGCCCTGGTGGACACACACACGTGTTCACATACTACGCTTTTACCAAGAAAGATATTCGTTCTAAATTACGTTACTATTAAAATTGTATTATCAATTCTAAATTACGCTATCAAGTTAATTAATCATTAGTTCTTTTGAGATCTGATGCCAAACTAAATATGACACTTCAACAACCATTATCATTATATATAACATGAAAAAAGTAAATATGTCAAAATTATAGGAGGATATACATATTACAAGGCAACATCATGAAATTCCTCCCCCCAGAAGATTACTTATCCCGGGTTTGAATCCAACGATTCACAACGGGATAAATAATCTGCTATGACATTATCTTTTCCTGAAATATGTTTAACTTTTACATTATACGGTTGCAGGCATAAAGACCACCTGGCCAGTCTCATATTATTATTTTTCATCTTATTGATGAATGAGATTGGGTTGTGATCCGACAACACTAAAATTTCTTCATTCCTAGGTCGGTTCATATACACTTCAAACTTTTTCAATGCTGTGATTAATGCTAATGTTTCTTTTTCGATTGTTGAGTAAGTTTTCTGGTGCTTTTTCAACTTTGAAGACATGAAACATACTGGATGGAAGATTTTGTTGTCATCTTCTTGAAGTAGAACAGCTCCAATTCCACAGTTGGATGCATCAACTTGTATCACGAACTTTTACTGAAGTCTGGAGCTTGAAGCACTGGTCTTGAAGTTAATATGGCTTTAACCTTTTCAAATGATTCTTGACATTCTGGAGTCCAAACGAACTTTCTTTTAGGACTGGTTAACAGTTAAGGGAGCTACTACGGCTGAGAAATTTGGACAGAATCGGCGATAAAATCCAGCCATGCCCAAAAATCTTTGTAGCTGTTTCCTTGTAGCAGGAGGGGTAGCCTTACGGATACCTTTTACATTAGCACCAATAGGAGCGAGAAGGCCTTTTCCAACTTCAAATCCTAGATACTGTACAGTTGCCTTTCCAAACTTGCTTTTTTGTAAGTTGATTGTTAGTCCTGCTTCCCGAAGTTTCTTGAACACTTTCCTTAATATCTTCAGATGTTCTTCCCATGTATTAGAATAAATCACAAGGTCATCAAGGTATACACCCACTCCTTCTATTGATCCTAGTAGTTGATCCATCACTTGCTGGAATGTTGCAGGTGCATTCATCAGACCAAACGGCAAAACAGTGTATTGATACAGTCCAAAAGGAGTAATGAAAGCTGACAGCAACTTAGCATTCTCATCTAAGGGAATTTGATAATATCCTTTCAACAAGTCTATCTTGAAACAAATTTGGCTTGCCCAATATTATCAAGTAATTGATAAATAAGAGGCAAAGGATAATTGTCAGCCACACTGATGGAATTCAGTTTCCTATAATCAGTACACATCCTAAATGAGCCATCTGGTTTCTTCACTAACACACAAGGAGAACTATAATGACTTGAACTGGGTTCTGCTAATCCATGCTGCAACAAATATTCAACTTCTTTCTTCAAAACATCTCGATGAAAAGGTGATAAGCGATAAGCTCTCATTTTAAAAGGTTTTCCGTCTTCTCTGATCTTTATCTCATGCTTTGTCAGATTGGTACGCCTAGGAACATCTGCAAAAATTTCAGGGAAACTTTGAATCACTTCACTTAATTCACTACTTTACTCAACACTCAGATGTTTTAGTTTATCTTCCAAATTTTCCTATATTGAAGAATTGTTCATCTTGTTTTCAGCTCCCAATTCGTAGCCATCATCGTCTTCTGTAGATGAAGTCGTCTGTGTTATTGACACTGTTTCAGTTTTAGTCTCTGAGAAGTAAGGTTTCAAAAGATTCACATGTATCTTCCTCTGTCGTTTTCTTCTTCCTGGTGTTTCAATCACATAAGTTCGATCACTTAACTTCTCTATTATCCTATAAGGACCTTGAAACTTATTGGTAAGGGGAAATCTTTTCACTGGTAAGAACACTAGAACTTACTGTCCAATACTAAAATGTCTTAGCTTAGTCTTAGCATCATATTTTCTTTTCATTTTCTCTTGACTTATTTTCAAATTTTCTAAAAAGAATTTTCTAACTTCTCTTAACCTTTTCCTCAAGTTCTTTACATATTCTCCATGGATTTCCTCTTGATTTTCTTCCCAATTCTCTGCAAGAATCTTCAATGGACCTCTAATATCTCGACCAAAAATCATTTCATTTGGTGAACATCCCATACTTTCTTGATAAGCATTCCTAACTTCAAATAACATCAAAGGTAAACCAGCATCCCATTCTCTTCCTGATTCATTACAATACTTAGTTAACATACTTTTCAATGTCTGGTGGAACCTTTCCAAGGCTCCTTGAGTCTCTGGATGATAAGCAGTTGATAACTGTTGCTTTACTCCTAACAAGTTCATCACATCCTGGAATAATTTTGAAGTAAAGTTCGTTCCTCTATCACTTTGCACAATTTCTGGTATTCCAAACTTGGAGAAAAACTCCACCAACTTCTCAGCAATTACCTTTGCACTTCTACTTCTTACAGGAATCGCCTCAGGATACCTAGTCACTGGACACATTAATGTTAATAGATATTCATTTCCTTTCTTTGTTTTCATTTTTTATAAAAGAGTTTTCCATCACAACTGCTGGAGAGAGAGAGAGAGAGATTAGCTCCTTAACACAAGCTATAAATTGTAAGCAGATAGCTTTAACAAAAGGTTGTGTGTCCGTATGAGAGGGAGAGAGTGGGGGCGTCGTTTTTAATTTACGGCAAATTGTGGCTGAAATCGCTTCTCTCTCATTCGGACGCTGTTCTCATTTACATAGGAAATGCGTAGTTTTTTTCTTTAAAGGAAAGCTGATGATGAAAAGGGCCTCTACTTAACTGTGATGAAAATTCCTTAATCTTTACGTAGTAATTGACCTCGGTTTGGGAAAGGATTTATTATTTATTTTTATTCTCAATTTTGTTTTTACTACTGGATTTTCGTCTTTGCATTTTTATTGTTTGGTTAGTTTATATTTTCTATTTTATCTCTTAAACTATGTTCAAACCCTTACAGTATTATTTTTATTATGCCCCTAATTTACATGGTTACAGTAGAGTAAGTGATACCTCTATTAAAATTATAAGGTTGGTTATTGCTGAATTCAGTTTTCCTCGGTTAGTCGCTTTCTGTGTCTAGAACAGGCATTCTTTTATGATTTCTTATGTACTGAATTCCACTTTTTCCATTTTTTTAGCATCTTGTGTAATATTTTGAAATGTCTTGATAGTAGATCTTAAGACAGAAAACAATCAAACAAGAAACCCGAAGAAAGTTTAGTGATTGACTATTTTCTGTACCTACAACATCTAAATATTCTTTAAAGCATTCTACGCAAAATCTGTTAACTCCCCCTCTTCCTCCTACCCTCCACTCGGCTTCTCATTCCCTCCTCCCAACGCGCCGCCCCCCTAAAAGAAATAAGAATTATGAGGAAATTTTATGGCTATTAATCAATGCTTAGGGTGTTCCATTACCTTTCACGGCTGATCAAAAATGCATTGAAACTGTCTGTCCGGAACAAATGCATTCGAAAGAGCTCCCTCTGAATGGTCAGAAGATGTGTATTTTATCAAAGGCACCAAATTCCTATTCCAAACTTTTTTTTTTTTTTGGCGAACATTCCCTTTACTATGATTGACCCTTTTTTATATACAGACATTTCGTTGCTTCAGTAATGGCTTTTTCTGTTTCGTATGAAAAGATAAAAAAAAATACGCCATTCTTCCAGTTGAAAAACAAAAAAGGGACAAAAAAATACTTTGTCTCGTGTCACAAATGACAATAACTATTTTGTGTGTGTTTTGGACGCGACCCACGATGCAAGTTGAAATGGCATTTTCTTGATGCGTCTGTTTGCCTTTCTGACTTGTTTGTTGTCTCAAAACATTTAATCATAAATGAATACCTAATTATAAGATCCTCTTCGAAGTTTAAATCTCTCTCTCTCTCTTTATATATGTATATATTTGTGTATGTGTATACATATATACGTACACACACACACATATGTAACTACATCAGTTATTTATGACGTGAGGTTGCTAGTCCCACGGGCTACCCATGGATGTTCAAAGGACATTAATATCGGCGGTAGCTGATTTTTCTTGGTGGCCACCCCGTGCAACTAAAGATCAGACTTCACAAGCATTGCTATAGGGACGTAATACCACAATACATGTACGTATGTATGTATGTGTTAATGTTGACTTGTTTTGTTATGCACGAAAATTTCCAATGAAAGTAACCATGCTGGAAGCGAATTTATTATCATAAGATTTTTACCATACTACCTGTATATAGAATAACCTTCATTTTCACCACCTAAACTAAGGATAATTACTATTTCGTGCAAAACATAACCAGAAAAAAAGATGTCAGTCCCCCTTTGTCTGATGTGAAAAAGATTCAACGCTCTTTGTTCGATTTTTATTCTTTTTAGAAATAAAAATGTTTTTATAATAGCCTCGGTTTTTTTTTACTCGTTAGGAGAAATCGTTTAACAATTTCCATCTGAACCATAGAAAGGTTTTTTGAGGGAAAGTTTTTTCACGTTTCGTTTGTTTTTTTTTTTTATAAAATTGTAAGATTCTTGATAAACTCTTATTAGAATATATGGTTGCATATTAGAGAGAGAGAGAGAGAGATGGTGGGGGGGGAGTAACTTCTTTCGGTCATATATTCCGAAGTTGTATCTGGAATACTTTGTTGTGCATGAGAGAGAGAGAGAACTTCTTTCGCTCATATATTCCGAAGTTGTATCTAGAATAATGTGGTTGCGTATGAGAGAGAGAAAATTTCTCTCACATGTTCCGAAGTTGTATCTAGCATGTGTGGTTGTGCATGAGAGAGAGAGAGACTTTCTCTCACATATTCCCAAGCTGTATCTAGAATATTTGGTTGTGTATGTGAGAGAGAGAGAGAGAGAAAATTTTTGCTCACATATTCCGGAGTTGTATCCTCTTGTGGTCTTCTGAATAGTTCCCGACCATCAGTCTCTCACGAGAATTCGTTTAGGGCACAAAGAGGGAAAGTGGTCCATTTATCTCCTTCTCTTTTCGGACCCATCCCTCAGCCTCTCAGTGTTCCTTTTGACAACCTTTCTTCATGTGTATATATTTATATATACAATATATATATATATATATATATATATATATATATATATATATATATATATATATATATATATATATATATATATATATATATATATATATATATATATATATATATATATATATATATATATATATATATATATATATATATATATATATATATATATATATATATATATATATATATATATATATATATATATATATATATATATATATTTTTTATATAGTATATATATAATTTTTTAAAGAGAAATTCCAGAGTTGCTATTTTGTATTTGATTTCAGCCTGTAGTGTTAGTTTTTGTTCAAATGGGAAGTGGCATGTGAAGGATACATTGATTTTTGTTTCTTAGATAATAATAATAATAATAATAATAATAATAATAATAATAATAATAATAGATTTTTAACATAGGTGTTGAAATTCTGCAGTTCTTGAACTAAAAAAATAGATGCTATTGGGTAAATTATCTCTTTGAATTTTCTTCAGTAAAATATATTTTATTATATCACATATTCTACTTTATTTTTGAGTATCCACTTTTTAAGTTGACGCTGATTGTTAAGAAACCACTCAGAAAGTGTTTTGTTTTTATTAAGAACATGTTTCACGTTTTTAAAGTAATAAACCTCATGTTCCACAAAACAGAATGAAAATGCTCATATAAAGATATAAAACCAATACTTTAAAGATTATGCCCTTTGTGACAATTATAATAGCAATAATCATGATAGAACTACGATAGAATTATAATAAATAATATGTCAGATACGAAAAGCAAAAAAAGGACTCATCAAGAAAAATACATTTTATTGTACAATATAGAAATTTCATAATTTTTAGATGATAAATTTTCATTAGTCGTGAATATCAACTCTACTTGGTTTCTTGACAGTTTTCTAGCGTTCATCGGCTACATTTTATGAAATAATTCCTTGTCATAGTATATATAATTTATTAAAATGATCGAAATCGAGTGTTATGTCTTAAGTTTAAAAAATTTAAAGAACTTCATTAGAAATGTAAAAATCTTATTAAAATTAGCATAAAAGTGGGTTTTATTTCTCATTCATAATTATTTTCAGAGTACGCAAAATATACCCAATTACACAGGAATATTCCTGTCAAAAACTAAAAACGTGTACGGACTTACTACTCCACGTTTCATTTACTCTTACGTTTCACACGATCATCGTTCATTTAATAATACTACATTATTTATTAATCTCTCTCTCTCTCTATATGTATATATATATATATATATATATATATATATATATATATATATATATATATATATATATATATATATATATATATTACGTAAGGCATCTCACCTTCATTGTTTTCTTATGACAGTACTTAAATACATCTGATGTATAATCTAAAATCAATCCACTGTATATATATATATATATATATATATATATATATATATATATATATATATATATATATATATATATATAATATATATTATGTAAGGCCTCTCACCTTCATTGCTTGCTTATGTCAGTACTTAAATGGTACCAATGCATAATCTCAAATCCATTATATAGGGCATAATTCAATTCCAATATTATCACAATGCCGGAACTCATCAATGCGCAAATTATTATTTCACAGCTCATTATCAGAATACATGTCCAATTTATGGTCTGGCAATGCCACAACTGGCCCCAAACCATCAATCCAAACAGTTTATACATTAGCATTATGGTACTGAGTTTAATATTGTCAACAAAGGACGACACTAATTTGTAAGGTACGCCTTATAATTGCTGAAAGGAATCCATTAATGCGTCATGATTAGAGACGCCGTTCTGATAGGGATATATTTTATTTATTTTTATTTGATCAGTCATGCTCTTCAAGATGTTGGCAATTGTACAATTCATTCCAGAGTACGTTAAGATAATAAATTTCGCCTTTCAGATATGAATACATTTATTTATTTCTTAATTTTTTATTTTACTGATCATACTCTTCAAGATCTAGAACAATCTTCAGTGCATATCCGAGATTTACTAGGCGGGAGAAGTTTAGATTCTGAATTACGCTAAATTAAACTTTCTTAAGTAACATTAAATTTGGTTAATGAGATGGATAATATTTTATCCAATTCATTTGAAATATTAATGCAAATAGAAACACAGGAGAATGCTACTACGGAAGTAACAGAGGAGGGTCGTGATGGACTGGAAATTAAAGATAAAAAAGGCCCTTTGGAGAGAACACCACCCAAAACGAAGAAACCAACTATTATTAGAGAAACATTGGTTAAAGCAAAGATAAAGGAGATGAAAAAGGAACAAAAACAAAAACAAGCTAAGAATATACTTTTATCTCCTAAAATAACAGTAAAACCCATGAAGGCAGATGTCGAAAACACTGAAGAAGTGAAAGAGAACCATACCACCGATAACAATGATTATGTCAAGGGAGAAGAGATTACTCCATCTCCAGTAATTGGTACAAGAGCAAATGAATAAAGAAATATACTTGATAACACATGTGGATGTAATGATTGTTTCATTGAATTATGCAATAACAACAAAAACATAACAGAAGATGGTTTAACAAACATTATGATAAATTTTATGAAATATAGAAAAAAAGAAACCACAAATTTGAGTAACCATAAAAAAGGTTGCATGTGCATTGAGCACTTAGTATATTATAAAGAAAATGAATGTTGTGAGTAAATTAGTAGAAAAAATCCAAATTGGATAATACAAAAAAAGAGAGTAAAACTCGACCGCCATAACAAAATATTTCCAATAGCTATATTATACAACGGATCGTAAATGGTCTACAAACTAGATTACACCTAGGAGAAGTACAACGGTTATTAAAAGAACATGAACCAATGTTATTATGTTTACAACATGTCAACAATACTGTGTCAACAAGAGGTAAATATACCTTAGCATCAACATCACGAGAGGAAGAGGGAAATTTAGGTACATCCATATACATACATAACAAAGTATTTTACAACAAAGTACCTGTTAACATTACTGACTTGCAAATATCAGGTATTAAAATTCGAAAAAAACGATAATTATGTAATTTATAATTTATACAACCAATCTAATAAAAATTATGACATTGGCAAACTTAAAGAGTTACTTAATAATGCCAAGGAACCTACATTATTAGTAGGTGATTTTAATGCTCACAACCCTATATGGGACTGTAATTGTACAGACTCAAATAGAGCAGGAAGTAAAATAGAAGAATTCATAGATTCATATGACATGTGCTGTATAAATGATAACGAAATCAGCACATATTTTTCAAAAACTCATGGAACGTTTTCCTCAGAGACTTAACTCTATGAATTCCACACTAGTCATATCCCACTGTTTGAGTATATACAAGATCATAATAAAACAAATAGATTTCTTGTTATTAAAAGTGCTGCTGGTAAAGCAATACCAAAATCAAAATTTCATCCAACAAAACGCGAAGTCTCATGGTGGTCTGAAAAACTAGCGGAATTAATAAAAATATAACACAAATTGGAAAAGGATTAGATAATTTGAATAGAAAGTTCAGTAAAATAAATAAAACAATACTGATATTAGAAGAAAATTTATAAAAACTGACTATATTAAAACCTCTATATAACAAAATATCTGCAAAATTTAAAAGAGAAGTAATTCAAGGAAGAATCATTTCATGGAGGAAATATATATCAGATCTCTCTAATAATACTCCCATACGAAAAATATGGGAAAAAACTCGGGAAAATAAATGATAACCATCTTAAACCACCTAGACCTGCCATAATAAAAGATGGGAAAAGAATACTTGATCCAAAAGAAATAAGTAATATAATAGGAGAAAATTTAGCAAAACTAAGTAGTGACAAAAATTTAGATGAGCATTTCCACACAAAGGAAAATAGTATATATAGAATTAATAACAATAAATTTTGAAACAATGGAATTTATATATTATGATAGAAAATTTAATATGGAAGAGTTAGAATTTGCTCTGTTGACCAGAAATAAATCTGCCCCTGGAGGTGAGAGTATTTGTTTTGAAATGATCTGCCATTTAGCACCTTTGGCAAAGTCATATGGCTTCAAAATTTATTTCCTGATGAATGGCGTAAAGCTATAATTATTCCTATCCCCAAACCTAGAAAAGATCTCAGTAATGTAAACAATTACAGACCAATTTCTTTAAGTTGTTTGTGCAAATTACTAGAGAAAATGGTAAATGCTCAACTAACGTGGCACATTTGAGAAAATAAAACTTTGACTCCCACTCAATTTGGGTCACAATGCAACAGATCTGCACTGGATTCTCTGTCTAACTTGGAAGACCACATACAAAGTGGATTTGAACGAAAACAAATTACTATAGCCGTCTTTTTTTACATTTAAAAGGCATATGATACTACATGGAGATATACCATACTAAAAACGTTACATAAAAACTTTCTGACAGTTGCACTTTTCAAGTGGGAATTTATGATATATTTTCAAGTACATTTCCACTTTAAAATTGTGGCATTTCCACTTTAAAATGGTGTTCCACAGGGAAGCGTCCTTAGTGGCACATTGTTTACTTTAGCAATAAATGGTATCAGTAATAATCTACCAATCGAAATTAAAAGTAACTTGTATATGGATGATTTTGCCATATATTATTCAGCATCTCGCATAAAACATGCAGAGTGAATCATTAATAAAACTATAATAAAAATAGATGAATGTACCTCATCTGTAGGCTTTAAATTTTCAGTACAAAAAACTCAAGCAGTAATGTTTTATAAAGTAAGTATACCTTAGTTTTACCAGACCACTGAGCTGATTAACAGCTCTCCTAGGGCTGGCCCGAAGGATTAGACTTATTTTACATGGCTAAGAACCATTTGGTTACTTAGCAACGGGACCTACAGCAGTAATGTTTTATAAAAATAAAAAGAGGAAAAAAGGTGAAGAAATAGATTTAAAAATCAGAAATCATTCCATACCAATTGGCCAAACAGCAAAATTTTTGGAATTAGTATTTGATACTCACTTGAACTGGAAAACCCACAACATATATGAAATCAAAATGTAAAAATGCATTAAACCTAATTAAAAAACTATCAAACACTACTTTGGGAGCCGATAGACATACCCTTACTCTGCTGTATAAAGCAACATTGATTATGGAAGCGAAATGTATGGCCTGGCATCAGACGCAACGCTGAAAACGTTAGACCCAGTTCATAATGAAGGCCTTAGAATGTGTTCAGGAGCTTTTCTATCGTCACCAAAGTCATCTTTACAAGTTGAATGTGGTGAACTGCCTCTCTCTCCATAGAGAGATATTAACAATGAAGAATGCTCTGAGAATTCAGACAAATGATTCTCCAACAAAAAAATTATTTGGATTTAGAGATGTGTTTATAAACATTCATCTACCTCTCCCAATTAGAGCTAGAAGATTGGTTGAGTCGCTAAATATAAATATACAATTACCTTTAACAGTAAAATTACATCCTCCTTGGACAGTGAATAATTTGAGAATTTGTACACACTTAAAATATTTATAAAAAAGTTATTCATATACCCTAGAACACCATAGACAACCTACAGTAGAACATATAATCCGGAAAGGTCCACATTATGCAATATACACAGACGGATCTAAGTCACAGTATGGAGTGGGATATGCTGCAGTATCCCAAGACAAAACATATCAGTTCTCTCTACGTGTTTACAGCTGAGTTATGTGCAATAGCATCAGCCATAAAAATAATTAAAGAAACCTTATTTAATAATTTTGTGATTTATAGCAACTCCAGAAGCGCTGTAGAAGCCATTCAGAGCTATAATAAAAAAAAATAATAATGTACCACAAATTAAGTTTTCACTCCATAAATTGTGTAATAATGGAAAACATATTGAAATATGTTGGATCCCTGCCCATGTAGGGGTTAAAGGAAATGAAGAGGTTGATAAAGCAGCTAAAAAAGCAGTCCACATGACAAGAGCAAATGTAAACATCCCTATTAGTGACTATATATAAGCTATATAAAAACAATCATTGTAAGTAAATGGCAAAATTTATGGAATGAAGAACCTGTAAATAATAAATTAAAACATAAAATCCAGTGTTGGAAAATGGAGTTCGTCATATCAGAGAGAGAGACACACACACAAGTAATCCTGACATGTCTTCAAATAGACCATACTCATTTGACACATGGACACTTAATGAACAGTCCATGTGACCCTCCTCCCAAATGCCCAGATTGCAAAGTGTTGATAACAGTTAAGCATGTACTGTGTGAATGTACAAAATATAACCTGCAGTGATTATCAAATTTTGGAAATAGATAAGTAAAAGAAATTTTGATGGAATCTTCAACATTTTCAGTAATACCCATTTTAATGTTCATGAGGAGCTGTGATTTAATTGATAAAATATAAAAAGTAAATAATAGAAATACAGATACCCTTAGATGTCTGATGAATTTTAAACAACTAAATTTTAAAATTTTACCTAATTTATTTTGAATTTTAATATACCTTTTTAGTGAGTATATATGGAAACATGACTATAAATGTATTTATCTTGTGAGTGTGTTCCAGTATGAGAGTGTATGCCTTTGTGCAGCTTTTGATTTCATTTTCATTCATTCATCACTACCGAATGACCTATTTGGTCCCAGTGCTAGGCTTCTAGGTTAGACCTGTCATTTCATCCAAAGCCTTCGGGCCAGCCATATGAGAACTGATAGAAAGCTCAGTGGTCTGGTTAAACTTTTTCAATAATAATAATAGTAATAATAATAATAATAAATGCACAGTATCACATCATCAGTGTCTCCTTGATGTTATGCAGATTGAGGATTGGACATACAAGACTCACTCATGGGTTCGTGATGTCCCATGAAAATCCTTCATTTTGCAATGACTATAGTGTGCCCTTGACTGTAAGACATTTGCTGGTCGAATATCCCAGCCTTGGGAATTTGAGACATAGGTTCCTGTCCCGGAGGCGTGACAGAGAAGGTCATTTTATTCTAGCTACAATTCTCAGTGAAGATTGTAATATAAAGCAGTTATATATCTTTACATGGGAGGCAGGCCTCCTCAACAAAATTTAGATCATATGTAAGTATTGATGATACAGTATATTCGAACAAATATAATAATATACATATATATTTTTAGTTATTTTTATGTGAATTCTTTTTAAACATATTTATTTTGAGTTGTCTATTTAAATATTTTACGGCGTCACTAACCTAGATTTTGTGATGACAGTTTTAATAGACATAATCAATCAATCAATCCTCCCTTTGGCAGCCTCCTTTGGTTTGGGGGGAGGAATCTCCCTCAGTAAGAATGGAGACTGTCCCTACTAACCCGACTTTGATTCCAGGTGTGGAGGAGGAGGAACTCTGGGAGACCTGGCAGTACCTTGGCCTCCAAGGAGTTCCCTCAGTGTGGGGCATTTTGTGTCACCTGCAGGCTTCTCGCACCCCTGCTGCTCCTCCAGTGACTCATACCACGGCGACGGGAACTATTTCTACTGTCACCATGACGACCAATGATCTCATCCCCATGAGTGTGACTACTCACCCTATGTTGACGACCCCTGCAGTAGTTAATAGACGTCCCCTCATGCTCCTGCTGTTTCCACTATGGTGTCTGCTCTGGAGCCTTCATCCAACCTCCATGCTCTCTTGAAAAAGCTGAAGAAGAAGTTGAAGAAGTCCAAGGAGAAATAGGAAGGGGTCATCGTCTTCTTCATCATCATCTTCGTCTGCTGCCGCCACCTCCCCTCCCTCTTCCAAAGCCCACAAGTGGAGGGAGAAGGAGGTAACTTCTCCCGCCCAGAAGTCTTGCACTGGGTCTTCCAGAGGAGTGTCTTTCTCCCCGAGAGAGAGACAGGGATCTCTCACTGGCTCTCCCTGGTCTTTGGACTCAGGAGCTGCAGGTGCATGGACCTTCAAGGAGATCGGGCACCCAGCAATTCTGCTTGGGGTTCTGCTTCCAAGCGTAGTGCTGTGTCTGCCTCTACTCGTGTCTTCTCGGACACTCGAGCAGAGGGAACTTCCACGGAACCTTCATGTACAGTACTGCAGAAGCTTCGAGTGTGTGGACCTCCAAGGAGGTGAGCGTGACTCAAGGTGCTCAGGTTTCTGGGAAATCTCGAGTCACCTCAACCAGTAACTTGGAGTTAGCTCCACGTTCTGGTTCTGGCACATGAGAGAAAGCATGCAGGTTCTTTCCCTTCCCCTGCCACTACTTCACCAAGTACACAGCCAGAGTCCCGTGAAGGTGCTGATGACTCGAGGGTCCACTCACTTGGAGCTGCTATGTGGAGGTCCCCCTTACAGTCGTCTTCTCTACAAGAGGTTTTGGCCTTGAAGACAACTGGAGTATGTAGTGAGGACAGTGCAAGCTCACGCCCAAGATCACGTGACCATTCTCCCTAGGTCGGCTCCCTCTCTCATTCGCGTGAACGGGCTTGTTCACCTGCTGAGAGCCTTGCTGTATATTCACGTGAGCCTCTGCCCTCTCCTCGGGATAGCCCCCCCCACGTTCGAGTGAGAGGAGGGGCTCTCCTGGACCCATGAAGCCATCGCCACTGTGGGTTGGTGATCTCTCTCAGCCTTCCTCTCCTGCCAGGACCGTCAGTTCCGAAAGGACAGGTAAGGGTACTCGCTCCCTCTCTCCTGTCCCCTCAACTTCCTGGAGGTATTCTGGGAATCACAAGTCGGACAGAAGAGTTCTTGAATGGGACGTTGGTCACATCCCACCACAGACCTACCACAAAGGCTTACGAAGAGGACAAGGTCCTCGGACCTACCCGTTCAGATTGGAAGGACTCGAGGGTCCTGTGCCCCAAGACGCAGATTCTCTCGAGATACAGAGGACCTTTTCAGGGATAGTCACAATGATTCATTGACATAATGACCTCGGGAAAGGGACCTTAGCTGTGTCTGTAGACTGTCCTTTGTGCCTCGAAGTCTACTGGGGATCTAAAAAGGAACCCAGAGCTTCCGTAGGCTTGCCTTGGTCCTCACTCGCCGAGGGAGTTTTGGATCAAGTGAACTCTCTTGTCTCCTGGGAGGAGAGTTCCCTTCAATCTGATTGTTCAGCCAAGCTACTTCCCCCACCTCTGCCTCACCAGAAGTACCACACTCCCTCAACGGAGCCATTGCCAACGAAACAGGTTGACCCGGACTTGGTTCGCTTATCTTCAGGTCTCCTTGCAGCATCTTGGGGCAGAGGATGTAGTTTTTATGCAGCTGGAAGCAGCAAGAATGGAAGCCACTGCCATGGCAGCCTTCCAATCAGTCTCCTGGCTGGACCTGTGGTCTCTCACAGTGTCCAAGGTTGCAGCCTCTGGGGGTTCCATTCACCCCTTAGAGAACTCAACCTTCGGGAGGCTTTGCCACTCTGGTGGTTTTGCAGCCTCTGGGGGTTCCATTCACCCCTTAGAGAACTCAACCTTCAGGAGGCTTTGCCACTCTGGTGGTTTTGCAGCCTCTGGGGGTTCCATTCACCCCTTAGAGAACTCAACCTTCGGGAGGCTTTGCCACTCTGGTGGTTGGGCTATCTCCTACCTGGCCCATCAGATGGCAAACCTGTGGGGCAACTTGGTGCTGAAGAGGAGGGACACTGTCCTCACTCGGATCACCAAGCACGTCGGCCCAGACTCAGCTTTGGCTCTTCGGAATGGACCTCGAGAGGAGGTAGATGCTGCAGTGGACACACGTTGTGTCAAGGACAACGACCGACTTGTCCACCAGGTAGTGATAAAGGCCCCCAGGTCTTCACCTGTCACTACGGCCCGACCTTTGGGTCCGGCTAGCTGTTACTCAGGCTCTAAGAAGTCCCAGGCTTTGAAGGGTGCTCAAGGAACCACCTAGCCTTCTTCTGCTCCTGCCAAGAAGGGTGCACAGCCGTGCCCCTTTGCACCCCCTGTCCAGTCCAGTAAAGGGAAGGGAAGCCAGAGAAAGAAGGGAGGAAAATGCTAGGTTCAGCATTCTCCTCCACAAGCTGCCGTTGGTGGTGGGGTTGCCTTTTAAGCCATTGGGCAACATGGAGCCGAGACCTGGGTAGTGGATGTCCTTCGGGAGGGCTATCTACTTCCTTTCAAGTCTCGGCCACCCCTCACCAACACTCTGGTCCATCTCCAATCTTCCTCCTTGATGTGGGACCACCTTGACATGGTGAGGGGGCTCTTGAACCCCAGGAATCTGTTCCCTGGTTTGAGTCCAAGATTCCCATATATCATTATATATTTCTTTGGATTAATTTTTGTGGAATTTTCCATTTTTGCTAAAATTTATTGGACCTGATAAATAGGAAAAGATATCATAGCTGGGATTGGGTTTATATTTGAAGCTAAATAGAGGGAACTGTGGTAGGACCATCAACTACCTGATAATGTTTGGACCTGAGAGTTATCAGATTGATAGCTCAAGGGCAGAAATATTCTTTAGGGCTGGACCACAGATTCCAGGGGGGTCTGATTCTGGGGATGGACTCTCGGCATTCTAACTGGTTTGCCCATAATATGATTAGGGTGGGGGTGATTGTATTCTTTTAATACTCTCAATCCTAGTAAATGGGTTTGGCTTACACTTGGGCCACTCTAATCATGTTGTGCCATCCCCAGTGGGGTAGGGTATGGACGTGGACATTTGAGAGTTGGTTCTCACTTGTGCTATTGGTGGAACAATAAAATCCATGAAAGGCCGATGATATCTTCTTTAAAGTTTTCAGGTTTAAATTTTTTTTTGTTTCCTCGAATCTTTATAACAAGTAAAAATAAAAATTCGAGTACCCCTGGGTCCTTTGATGGTACCATCTCAGCACAGTTGATGACCGCTGCTCAGTACAGAGCAAATCTTCTGGCATGGAAATGGAAAATTCTGGGGATAATCCAAATAATCAAAATCAGGGTGGTATTAAAACTTTAATATCGTATAAAATACCCAAAAAGAGTAAATATTGACATGACCCAACCTTGACTCTAACCATGGAAACAGAACAACAAATATCAGCCTTAAAGTTGGAAAACCACTTATTAAAAAGACATCCAACAACAGAAATGTCATTCAAACAAGTAAAAGGAAGGACATTGCTTATAGAAGCCACAACAAAAAACCAATCTGAAGAATATTTGTCTATAAAAAGTATTGATAATGTAAATGTAATCATAAAAAACATGACACTGTGAAAAGCATTCAGGGTACTATTGTACTTCCTGAAAATAATAACGAACCGGTCAAGAAGAATATGCTGTTGGACTGTCTTAAGATGAGATCCCAAAGTCCAAGATTGTGAGATAAATATAATACCAAGTAAACTGAATAATATTAAGAATTGCAAAAATAAAATTTGAAGGTCAAGACTTACCTCAAAAAATAGAAATTTTGTGCCAAAATATAGAACTGAGACCTTCGTTCCAAAACCACTACAATGTCAAAGTTGTAGTAAACATGGGCACATGAAGGAAAACTGTCGAAATGAACATTTATATACTTTTTGTGGTTCTGATGAACATGCCACACAATGGAAATGTAGTAGGCCAAAGTGTGTAAACTTTGGGCAAGATCATCATTCAAGGTCCAGAGAATGCGTGTTCTATATATACAATACAGAATTGAAAATCTTACAAGAAAGGACTGGGATGTCTATAAAGGAAGCTAAATTGGAAATGAAAGTGAGAGGAATTCAAGATCTGTGTAAAAAACATACATATTCTTCAGTAGCAAGAACCAGTAATGAAACAGAAACGCTTACAGATAGAAGTAACAGAGGAAATAAAAAAAAAAAAACAAGAAGAAAATGCCTTACAAACAAAAACTAAATTGGTAATAAATAAAGAAACAGATACAAATGATATGAATAATATTTTATCAAATTCATTTGAAGTAATAATGCAAGTAGCCTAAGAAGATGCTACTACAGAAGTAGCAGAGAAAAGTTGTGATGGACCAGAAATTAAAGATAAAAAGAGACCGGTGGAGAGAACACCACCCAAAATGAAGAAACCCACTATTAATAGAGAAATTTTGGTCAAACCAAAGAAAGACAAAGGATATGAGGAAAGAACAAAAACAAAAACAAGCTAAGCATGTACCTTCAACTCCTAAAGTAATAGTAGTACCTATGCAAGCAGATATCCAAAATATCGAAGTTGAAGATTATGTCAAGGGAGAAGAGATTACTCCATCTCCAATAATTGGGATAAGAACAAATGAAACAAGAAATTTACATGATAACACATGTGAATGTATCAATTGTTTCGTTGCATTGTGCAATAATAACAAAAACATAACAAAAGATGGTTTAACAAACATAAAAAATTTTATGAAATATAGAGAAAAAGAAGCAATTAAGCACCCATGAACAAGGTTGCTTGTGCATTGCACACTTAATATATTATGAAGAAAAAAATGAATTTCGTGAGTAAATTATTAGAAAAATCCAAATTGATAATACAAAAAAAAGAAAGTAAAACTCGACTGCTATAACATAATATTTTCAATAGCTATATTATACAGTGGAACGTAAATGGTCTGCAGACCAGATTACACTTAGGAGAAATACAACGATTATTAAAAGAATATGAACCAATGATATGTTAACAACATGTCAACAAAATTGTGTCAGCAATGGGTAAATATACCTTAATATCTACATCTTGAGAGAAAGAGGGAAATTTAGATATGTACAGTACATAACAAGTTAGTTCATGACAAAGTACCTGTAAACATTACTGACTTGCAAATGTCAGGTATTAAAATCCGAATAAAGAACGATAACTATGTAATTTATAATTTGTACAACCAACCTAATAAAATTTATGACACTGATAAACTTAAAGAATTACTTAACAATGCCAAGGAACCTACTTTAATAGTAGGTGATTTTAATGCTCACAACCTGATATGGGACTGTAATTGTTCAAAGTCAAATAGAGCAGAAAGTAAAATAGAAGAATTCATAGATTCAAACGACATGTGCTGTATAAATGATAACGAAATCAGCACATATTTTTCAAAAACACATGGAACGTTTTCCTCAGTAGACTTAACTTATGAACAACAAGCATAGTAGACAGATTAGACTGGAATACAGTTGATGATTTGCATACCAGTGATCATTTCCTAATATTAATTTCGGTATTACAAAATAATCCCGCCAAGCATGTCCCTCAATATAACATTTATAAAGCAGATTGGGAGCAATATGAGTTCCACAATAGGAATATCCCACCATTTTAGTATATACAAGATCATAATGATACAAATAGATTTCTTGTTGATTTCAATAAAAATGCTGCTGATAATATCAAAATAAAAATTTCATCCAACAAAACACAAAGTCCCATGGTGGTCTGAAAAACTAACAGAACTAATAAAAATAAAACACCAATTGGAAGAAGATTGGATAATTTGAATAGAAAGTTCAGTAAAATGAATAAAACAATACCGATATTGGAAGGAAATTTGTGAAAACTGACTATGTTGTATTTATTATTAGAAATTGATACATTAAAACCTCTATATAACAAAATATCTGCAAAATTTAAAAGAGAACTAATTGAAGGAGGAATCATTTCATGGAGGAAATATGTATCAGATCTCTCTAATAATATTCCCATACAAAAAATATGGGAAAAATTCAGGAAAATAAATGGTAATCATTTTAAATCACCTAGACATGCATATTAAAAGATGGGAAAAGAATACTTGATTCGAAAGAAATAAGCAATGTAATGGGAGAAAACTTTACAAATGTAAGTAGTGATAATAAAATTTAGATAATAATAATTTTGATGAACACTTCCACACAAAGAAAAATAATATAGAATTAATAACAATAAATTTTGAAACAATAGAAGATATGTATAATAACAAAAAATTTGATGTGGAAGAGTTGGAATATGCTCTCTTGAACAGCAATGCCACTAGAGGGGACAATATTTGTTTTAAAATGATCTGCCACTTAACACCTTTGGCAAAGTCATACTTATTACAATTTTATATCACTTAAGGCTTCGAAATTTATTCCTGATGAATGGCGTAAAGCTATAATTATTCCTATCCCCTAACCTGGAAAGGAACCCAGTAATGTAAACAATTACAGACCAATTTCTTTAACAAGTTGTTTATGCAAATTACTTGAGAAAATGGTAAATGCTTGACTAACGTTGCACATTCGAGAAAATAAAATTTTGACTCCAACTCAGTTTGGGTCACAATGTAAGAGATCTACACTGGATTCTCTATCCAAGTTAGAAGACCATATGCAAAGAGGAATTGAACGAACACAAATTTCTAGAGCCATCCTTTTTGACACTGAAAAGGCATATGATATTTCATGGAGTTATGCAATATTAAAAACGTTACATAAAAACAGCATCCGTGGACATTTACCCAGGTTCATCCAAAACTTTCTGACAAATTGCACTTTTCAAGTGAGAATTGATGATGTATTGTCAAGTACATTTCAAGTACATGTTGGATCCCTGCCAATGTAGGGATTAAGGGTAATGAAGAGGATGATAAAGCAGCTAAAGAAACAGCCCATATGATAAGATCAAATGTAGTATCCCTCCTAATGATTATGTAACACACAAAACTAGGCATTATAAACAAATGACAAATTAAATGGAATGAAGAACCTGAAAATAATAATTTGAAGCAAATAAAACCTGGAAGTTTAAAAAATGGAGCTCATCATACCAAAGAGAGACATGTGCAAGTAATTCTAACAAGTCTCCGAATATGCCATACTCGTCTGACACGTGGACACTTAATGAGCAGCCTACATGAATTAGCTCCCAAATACTCAGAATGCAAAGTGATAATAAAAGTAAAACGTGTTATGCAAATGCAAAAAATATAACCAACATTGGTTGTCAACTTTAAGAAATAGATCAATTGGCGAAATTTTATCAGAGTCTGCAGCATTTTTAATTGCTCCAGTTTTAATATTCATGAGGAAATGTAAATTAATTGATAAAGTATAAAAAGTGATTTATGAAAATACAAAAGTCCATGGGGCAACAAAAAAAATTCCGAATTTTAAAAATGTTAAGTTATTTTGATTTTTATCATTATTCACTTCTATTTTATTTTATTTTAGTTTTTTATTATGCAGATGGAAACTTGAGAGTATGTATTTAATGTATGCGTGTGTTCTAGCGTGGAAGAATATGCCTTTTTGCATATTTATTTTTAAAATTTCATTCATTTATCATTTTACTCCATTTCATTTTAATCCTTTGGGTCAGCCCTATGAGAGCTGTTAATCAGCTCAGTGGTCTGGTTAAACTATTTTAATAATAATAATAATAATAATATAATTTGGCAGCAGACTCTCTTTTAAACAGGTTCTATTGAATATTATTGCTGCTTCAGCTGCATTTATTTTGTAGAAGACTTTTTCTATTTTTTATTGCGGACTTCTCTTCAGTGGAGGTGCGTGCTAACAGCTGCCTATATTTGTCATTTCATGGGGGAAAAGTCAAAATCTGGATTCTGCTTTATATATTCTATACAGTTAGTTCTATACAATTGTTGTAGCGACAGCGTTTCGACAGACTCTTCAGTCATTCTAATAGGACTGGCAATAAGGTCCTTCTGAATTTATACGGGCTTCAGCGGGGGTCATGGATGGCGAATTCTGATTGGTTGCAGTCAGCGAACTTCAAGCCAAATTTCTGCGGTGAAGCTCGACTGACAGATCTTAACCTGGGAATGTAATTCCAGCGTTCCCATTGGCCTGCCGTTGCGTGATGTCATGCCGGCGACATCATCGGTAGTTTTGCTGCTATTGGGCTGCGGATGAATGATGTCATTATCTCTCTTTCTGTCGCAGTCGGGGCGCCCGAGACAATCCCCAACTACGACAGAAAGAGTAGATAATGACATCATTCATCCGCAGCCCAATAGCAGCAAACTACCGATGATGTCAGCCGCATGACATCACGCAACGGGCAGGCCAATGGGAAGCTGGAATGAATGACATTCCCAGGTTGCGAAGATCTGTCAGGATCGAGCTTCGCCGCAGAAATTTGGCTTGAAGTTTGCTGACTGCAACCAATCAGAATTCGCCATCCATGACCCCGCTGAAGGTATAAATTCAGAAGGACCTATGTAATCTGCCAGTCCTCTCATTAGCTCCTGCTGGAGAATGACAGAAGAGTCTGTCGAAACTCGTCATGGCAACAATTGTATAGAACTAACTGTACAGAATATATAAAGCAGAATCCAGGTTTTGACTTTTCCCCATGAAATGACAAATATAGGCGAGCTGTTAGCACGCACTCCACTGAAGAGAAGTCCGCAATAAGGAAAATATAAAAAGTCTTCACAAACTCAATATCCAATATTCAATAATAATAATAATAATAATAATAACATAATCTCCAGTCTTACGTACGTGGCTTGCCAAAGGATCTCCCTCTCAGGGAGATTACAGCAGTGCTGAGAAAACGTGCTGTAGAAGTCGTGACGGATCGGTCCCCAGGCTTTTACAGCCGACTCTTTCTCGTGGAGAAAGAATCAGGGGGATGGAGGCCAGTCATTGATCTATTGTAAAGTCACCTGCGTCACCTACAGAGCCGTCAGCTGAGTCTCCAGCGAATGTGTCATTCGCTAAGTCTACGCTGAGCAAGTTTTCTATGGTGACTTCCCAGTTTCTTCGCCATACAACTAGTCACGCCTAATGTGCCAGGTCACGCGATTTCAATCAGTTAAACTATATATGTATTTGATCACCTATTATCAATTGTGTATCTTGTATTTCTTTATTCACAGGCATCAAGATTATATCCACATTGGAATTCTATCTGTCTTTATATTGTAAACTGTACTTGCTCGCTGTATATTATTGTTAATTATTATTGACCTCAGGTCACACACAATCTCATTGTCTTTGCGGCTCGATGCCAGTCTGCCACTATATAAACTGCCTGGATCTGTAATAAAGTAGCAGTCACTTTTACCTGCTCGTTTCTTTTGCACCTCTTACAGTGGTGACCCCCAGGAGTAGTCCTGGAGCCATTAGCGGACCCAAACGGCGACTCAGTCTTGGCTCCAGGAACTTGCTCACGCCCTTAGCGGACTAAAGACGGCGCTGTAATCAGCATTTGGGCATGCTGACTCTCATCGGCAAAATCACCAGCGTCATTAACGGACGCACACGGTGCACTTCCAAGTGCGTTTTGACACGAGTACCCCACTCCAGTAAGAGGGCAAAGAGCGAGCATGGACGCGGACATCCCCTCCCTCGTTCAATTAACCGCGAACCTCACGGACTCGGAGGCCTACCTTTCTCCCATCTCACCCATGCCCTCCCCCGCGCCGAGGCTGTCACACTTCTCCACACCCATGCCCGCGCCCCGAACAATCCCTGGCCCGGCAACACAGTCACGGGCCGCCCTGTCCGTAAAGTTGCCGCCGTTCACCCAAAGGAACCCAACAACGTGGCTGTACAGGGTCGAGAGCCACTTCAGGGTAGAGGACCTAACCGATGCAATACTGCAGGCCGACACAGTGCTTAACGCCCTTCCGGAGGAGGTATATAGAAAGCTCATCTCGCAGGTGTCCGGTACACACCTCCTCACATACCGCATCGTGAAGAAGGCCCTCCTCGAGACGTGCTCCCTACCAATCGCCGAGCAAGCCGCCCGCGCCATCGACCTCACCGTCAACCCACGGCATGATCTCAACGCGGTAGATGCATGGAGCATGATCGAGGACCTCCTCTCACTCCCAGACTTCGACGGCAGCAAAAAAAACAGCAAGAAATAAGCCTGTCGCGGGAGATCTACCTTCGCCAGCTCCTCCCGGACGTCCGCACCCAGATTCCTCACCCCTACACCATGCCCCTTGACGTCTTCATCCAAACGGCGCAGCACCTAACAGACTGCGTGAAGGCTACGCAGCGGCTAACAGCGCCCACACAATCGGTCAGCTCCGTCGAGCAGGAAGAAGACGCGGAGCAGAGTGTCAACGTCGTCGCCAGGAGGCGACCACTGCCCTACAACAAGTGGGTTCCCCGGGCCTGTGCCACTACCACAAGCGGTTTGGCAAAGACGCCCGAACTGCCTACCGCCCTGCTCTTTTGCCCGCTCAAAAACGGGGTGGCGGCGCCAACAGGACAGACCGCCATGGCAACTGAAAAACCCAGGGCCCAGAATCAGTAGGCTTCTATGTCAGCGACATCGTCTCAGGCAGGATGATGCTGGTCGACACAGGGGCCTTTAGATCGATCTTCCCAGCATCCAAAGAGGACCGGAAGCATGAACCGGATCAGACCGCCTCCCTGACGGCCGCCAACGGATCCCCCCGCTCCTGGGTGCTGACTTCCTCGCACACTTCGGGCTGGCAGTCGACGTCGGGCGTAAACGCCTCCTCGACACCGACTCCTGCCGGTCCCTCCTGTTAGCAGCGGGACCCAAGGCACCCACCATCTGCTCCGTCACCCCCCACCAGTATGCACAGCTGCCAACGGAGTTTCCTGAAGTATTCAAGCCTGAGCTCCGCCAAGTCCCCGGGGCCCCAGCCAAACATGGCATCTACCATCACATAACGACTAAGGGCCCCCCACACATGCTAAGTTCGGAGGCTTCCCCAGGAGGGCCAAACGCATTCGCAGAGATGGAGCGAATGGGAATCTGCAAAAAGGCCTCCAGTCCGTGGGCCTCCCCCTCCAAACCGGACGGCTCCTGGAGACCCTGCGGCGACTACAGGTGTCTCAACATTGCAACGGAGCCCGACCACTACCCCTTGCCGAACATGCAGGACCTCACGGCCTCCTTTCACGGAGCCAAAATATTCACTAAATTAGACCTTCTAAAATCATATTTTCAGGTACCTGTCGCACCAGAGGATATACCAAAGACTGCCATCATCACACCGTTCGGGTCCTACGTGTTCGCCTTCTCCACCTTCAGATTGAGGAATGCCGGGGCGACCTTCCAGCGGCTCATGGACAGCATCCTCGGGGACCTGAAGTTCTGCGTCTGCTACGTTGATGACATCCTCATATTTTCCAGGTCTCACAGTGAACACCAAAACACATCCGGGCAGTCCTGCAGCACCTCCAGGAGAACGGCCCCCCTGACGGAAGTGCTCAAAGGCCAACCGAAGTCCCTGTCGGGGTTACCCAGCCTAAGGCCGCCCTCGCCGAGGCAACCACCTTGGCACACCACGACCCCAGACACCCCCTCCAGCTGACAATGGACGCCAGCAACGTCACCTGTGGTGCTGTCCTGGAGCAGGTCATCAACGGCGCCCCCCAGCCCATCGCCTTCTTCAGCAAGAAGTTCAACCCCGCAGAGACCCGCTACAGCACCTTCGACAGGGAACTCTGCGCGATGTACCGTGCAGTCCGGCACTTCAAGTTCCTCCTGGAAGGGACACCCTTCACAGTCTTCACGGACCACCAGCCATTGGTTCACGCCTTCACCAAGCAAGGGGACGCATGGTCTTCCAAGCAGCAGCAACACCTCTCAGACATCGCTGAATTCACCTGCTCCATCAGGTACCTCCCCGGCAAGAAAAATCCTGTAGCAGACGCCCTCTCGAGAATCGAGCTGAATGCAGTGCAGCTCGGGGTAAACTACGAAGACCTCGCCAGGGAACAGGTCACAGATCCAGAAACCCCAGCCTACCGCACCACTGTCACATCCCTTAAGTGGAGAGACGTGCCCCTCGCCCCGGGGCCCAAGCCCCCTCTGCGACATCAGTACTGGTCAGCCCCGCCCTTGGTCCCAGCCTCCCTCCGCCGCCAGGTCGACATCATTCACGGCCTCTCACATCCCTCCGGCAGAACAACGGCCAAGCTGCTGTCAAAGAAGTTCGTCTGGCACGGAGTGCAGAAAGATGCCAGCGAAACGTGCCTGCAGGAAATTAGTGCCTAGATAAAGTGCCAAACCAGCAAGGTGGGACGTAACATCAGGGCCAGTCTGGAATAGGCGAGTGGTTCCGTTAAAAAAAAAAAAAGTGCCAAGCCACAGTGGGCGTCACACGCCACATATATCGATGTCGTCGGCCCCCTTCCCCAATCGGGCGGGTCCAGATGTCTCCTGACATCTGGTAGATCGATCTACGAGGTGGCCCAAAGCCACACCGATGCAAGAAGCCACCGCCAGCGCATGTGCCAAGGCCCTGCTTTCCAGCTGGGTCAGCCGCTTCGGCGTCCCAGACCACATCACAACCGACAGGGGCCCCGCCTTCCTGTCCGAATTATGGTCCACCCTGGCTCAGCTGCTGGGGACCACGCATCACACCACCACGGCATACAACCCGGCGGCCAACGGCCTGGTCGAGCAGTTCCACAGGTCCCTGAAGGCGTCCCTCATGGCCCAATGCACCGCCGAGAATTGGAAATATCAGCTTCCTTGGGTCCTCCTTGGCTTAAGAACCGGCCCCAGAGCCGACGGCACCCCTTCCACAGCTGAAAAGACCTACGGCGAGTCCCTCGTAGTCCCGGGCAAACTTGTGACGGAAGATCGCCACAGTCCGTCACTGCAGAGGATCCATGATGTGGTCGGCAAGTTCGCCCCCTGCAAGCGCACGTACACCAACAGGTTGACCACTTTCACACCGCCAGGGCTACCATCCACCACCCACATCTTCGTCAGGGATGACGCCGTCCGCCCGCCACTGGCCAGGCCCTACAGGGGCCCCCTCTGCATGCTGGAGCGGAACAACAAGGTGTTCCTGCTAGCTCTTCCCGGGAGGAATGACTGGGTTTTAATAGACCAGTTAAAGCCCGCCCTCCTGGAGGAGGACACAGACGCCACCGCAGCGCACCCCCTGCCCAGCCGCCCCAGGAAAAGACCGCCCGCACCTGCAGCCACACAGCCGCACGCACAGGGCGCTCCCCCATTATCCTCACGCAGCCGTGGCACCCTCCAACGCCCCAGCAGATATGCAGACTGATCAGACGTGTCCCACGTCTTGTGGGGGGAGTATTTGTAAAGTCACCTTCGTCACCTACAGAGCCGTCAGCAGAGTCTCCAGCGAACGAGTCATTCGCTAAGTCTCCGCTGAGCAAGTTTTCTATGGTGACTTCCCAGTTTCTTCGCCATACAATTAGTCACACCTAACGTGCCAGGTCACGCGATTTCAATCAGTTAAACTATATATGTATTTGATCACCTATTATCAGTTGTGTATCTTGTATTTCTTTATTCGCAGGCATCAAGATTATATCCACATTGGAATTCTATCTGTCTTTATATTGTAAACTGTACTTGCTCGCTGTATATTATTGTTAATTATTATTGACCTCAGGTCACACACAATCTCATTGTCTTCCGTGGCTCGGCGCCAGTCTGCCGCTATATAAACTGCCTGGATCTGTAATAAAGTAGCAGTCACTTTTACCTGCTCATTTCTTTTGCACCTCTTACACTATCTCCCTTGAACCAATTCATTCACCAGACTCAGTTAAAGATGGAAACAGCCCGTTCAGTGCATGCTTCCATCAGGGAGAATTACTTCATGCTTTTGGTGGCCCTGAAGGATGCGTATTTTCATCAGTCCTCTCGCAAGTACCTTCGCTTTGTCCTTAGGGATATCAAATTCCAGTTCTGGGCACTTAGTTTTGGGCTCTCGACTGCTCCCCAGGTGTTCATGCAAGTGTTCACCCTTATGTCAGCTTGGGCCTATTCACACGGGATATGTCTGTTGAGGTATCCCGACGATTGGTTAGTCTTGGTAAAGTCTCATCTGCAGTTGCTCCAAGACAGGGATTGCCTTCTCAAGTTATGCTAGGACTGGGGGGCGTGGTAAATCTCAAGAAGTCCAGTCTCATACCCAAGCAAAGGATAAACTACCTGGGCATGCTGATAGATACAGCAGCAGCAAGAGTCTTCCCCTCGGACTCTCATATCAGCAGGTTCAGGAAGGCAGCACAAATGTTCCTATCCTGGCAAGAACAACCAACTCAGCAGTGGCAGGTCGTTCCCGGTCACCTGTCGTCCTTGGAGAAGCTGGTCCCTCATGGGCAGTTTCACCTTTCTCTCCAGTGGAGAATGAAGGAGTTCTGGTCCCCGGCATAGGATCTTCCATCTTTTCCCATCCCTCTCTTGTGGAGGGTGAGACAGGACTTAGCTTGGTGGCTGGATGACAGGAACCTCATAATAGGAGTGTCTCTGCCCACTTCCCCTCCCGAGATGTTTCTGTTCTCAGACGCTTTGACCGAGGGATGGGGCACACACTTAGAGGAGTTGCTGATTTCAGGTATGTGGAACCAAGACGACAAGTGCCTTCATATCAGTATCCTGGAGCTTAAGGCGGCCTTCCTGGCCCTCTTAGTGTTTCAGGATCGAGTGATGGGACACAGTGGTGTTGATGAGTAACAACACCAAAGTAGTTGCATACATCAGCAAGCAAGGAGGCCTAGTGTCTCTTTCGCTGCACCAGTTGACGATGCAGGTGCACAAGTGGCTGGTAGCACACTCGGTAGAGCTATCAGCCAGGTACATTCCAGGCAAGAGGAATGTGGTGGCAGACAAGCTCAGTCGGCGGGGTCAAGTGATAGGAATAGAATGGTCACTTCACATGGATGTCGTGGAAAGGCTATTCAATCTTTGGGGGTGCCCATCAATTGCTCCGTTTGCCACCCGGCACAACAGAAAGCTCCAGGTGTTTTGTTCAATCATCCCTGACCCACGGGCTGCAACAGAAGACGCCTTCCAACACCCAATGGACAACCTGGATACCTACACCTTGCCACTGTTCTGTTTGCTTCACATGGTAATCAAGAGGGTGATGATCACCAGGAAGCTCAGAATGACCTTGGTGGCTCCCAAATGGCCACATGGCGCATGTTATCCAGACCTGCTAGTTCTACTCATCGAGGCACCCAGAGAGAGTCCCCTCTGGCACAACCTGCTGTGTCAACCACACATAGAACAGTTCCACCAGTCTGTGGAGTCGCTTGCACTTCACGGCTGGAGACTATCTGGCATCTCTTGCGAGCGAGAGACTTTTCTCACCGCACAGCAACAGAGATGCCTGGATACCTGCAACAGTCCTCTGCTGCAGTCTAATAGAGGAAATGGGCCATCTTCTGTGGCTGTTGTTGTGGACTGGGTCTCACTCCAGTTGGAGCTACTATTCACCAGGTAGCGAATTTCCTCGTCTTCCTTCGCTGACAGAAGCTCTTCTATGTCTGAGCTGTTAAAGGCTATAGGGCCGCCCTGGGCCTAAGGCGTAAGGGGCATGGATATCTATTCCTCGCTGGAGATATCATTACTGTCAAAGAGCTTGGAAAGGTCTTGCCTTCCCAGAAAACTCAGGCCCTCTATGTGGGATGTGACTCTCATACTCTGGAGCCTGACTTGTGCACTGTACAAGCCCTTATGAGAGTCGTCAGACAGGGATCTGACCCTCAAGACTGTTTTCCTGCTTTCCCTGGCATCCGCGAAGAGAGTAAGTGAACTGCACAGACTTTCCTTTGATGAGGAACACTTGAGGGGATGGGGATCAGTTATGCTTGCTTTCGTCCCCGATTTCGTAGCGAAGACTCAGAATCCATTGGTCCCTGATGCCAGATTTGAGTCCTTAACGATCCCCTCCCTAGAGGACTTTGTTGGTAATGGTCCAGATGAGATGCTACTGTGTATTGTTTGAGTGCTGTGATGCTATCTGAAGAGGACTCGCCATCTCTAGCCTGAGTATTGACAACTCTTCATTAGCACTGGCTTGACCAAGAAAGAGGTGTCCAGGAACACTGTCTCTTTCTAGCTTTTTGAAACAATTAAACGGACGTACTCTGCATCAGGCAAGGAGGACTCCAGTGCATTCTGGGCAAGAGCTTACAAGGTCAGGGGCGTTGGTCTGTCCCTTGTGTTCAGGAAGAATCTGTCAATTAGTCAGATTCTGAAGGTGGGAGTGTGGTCGCACCAGACCACTTTCACCTCCTACCTTCGGGATATTGCCCACAAGTCCCTGGACACGTTTTCCTTGGGTCCTGTGGTGGCTGCTCAACAAGTTGTGTCACTTACCTGGCTCCTCTAAGAGGACAGTTAGCATCTTGTCTAAGGTGTATGGTTGTGCAAGAGAGAGTGTGGGTGTGAGTGACTGGTCCTCCTCCCCTCCCTCTTTCCTTCAACTTTACACTCCCCTATGGACAGGTAGGTTATCAAGCCGTCACGAAGCTGGAATGGGCGTCAATGCAGGCGAGTTTTCTATAACTGAGTATCCATTCTATAATCTAATAGATATATAGAAGCAAACCATCCCCTCTCTCTAGCAAGGGAAGAGAAGGACAGACAATGTGAACCCATTACTTATATATGGCCTTATCACTGTCTCTGACACAAAGATTCAACTTAGCCTTCTTCTCAAATGATGCTGCTTTTATACCCAGCTATTTGAGAAAGTTCCCAGAAGTCTGACAATTGAACATGCAGTTCCTATACCTCGTTCATTATGTCAGAGGCATGGTCCTCTTCCTTTATCTCTCGACCAGGAAGAGGACCTAGGTGTGGCAAACTAACAGTCAGTTCAGAAATTTACTCAGCTTCCTCCCACCAAGAAGTAAGTTTTCCTGTATAAAGACTGAAAGGTTTGTATATTGTGTAGGAACAAATTACAGATTTTTAAAGTAATTTGTCTTTTTCTAACCAAACAGACCTGAGATCTTTTTAGTTAAATGCCCACCTTATGCCACCCTTCAAGCTGACACCAAGCTTATACCTGGCCTGAAAGTAAAGTGACTCTCTACGGACCGGGCAGGTGAGACTCCCCCACCCAGTCACACATTGGTTAACTACCTTACCAGTTTGTTTGAAATTTAAATGGCCAGTTCCAGCTGCGCTGAAGGTAATTCCTATATAAAGACCCCAGGTTTGTATAGTTAGGAAAAATACAAATTACTTGAAAAATTTGTCATTTTGCAACACTAAACACCGAAAATTAACATTGAAATGAGAAGCACTGATTTAATATTTCATTATTAACATATCATAGTTAGGCTAGATGGCTGGATCGTAATATTTCTTTAAGCACAGACTCCCTAACTATTTTAGGATTCATTTACATTTTTTTTATAAAAGACCTCTTACGTGGATGCTAATTTGTCCATGTTTCTTGCGTAACTTGGCATATTAAAATTTATGTAAATTCTGAACTAAAATTAGCAATATTAACTTAAGCCCTGTTTGAAATTGTACTGCTTGTCTGTGAAGGTCAGTATCTTTTAGTTAACAATTAGTACCTTGCTTATTTTCATTCCATAGTTTTGTCTTTCCTTAAGTATCATGAAAATAGTGTCGATGTGTACAGATACACTAGAAACTGATTACAGTCATCTTCCTATTGCAGAACCTCCATACTACTTGTTCTCAAGACTTATGTTTGACTGGGATGCCACACAATATTCCTACTGGGCGTCATACAAAGATTTTGCTGGAGGTGCAGGTAGGATGTTTCTTTGGACTTACTATTGTTGTTCAGAAGCTCTCCTCTATTAATAGTACATCAGAACATTTAATTCTAGTCAAATAGCGACAGTCCTTAATAAAGAATGCTTCATTATCATTTTGCATAGAATTATTCTTTTACTTTGGACATCATCATGAGATTTTCATTAATATCCTTTAATTAGTGTTTCAGTGACAAGAGATGGGATAGAAAAAGGAGTTGAATACACACACATAGATACATACGTACAATACCTGAGGTTCTCTTGTGTTTGGTCACAGAGTTTATCTTGAGCGTGATAATATCCTAGTTTTGGTATCGTGCCATGGTGAATGGATTAATGTCTAGACCTTCTGTTTCCAGATTTGCATGTTCAGTTGTTGTACTGTGGGACATTAATGAATACTTATTGTAGGATAGATATGTATCATGTCACTGATATTAATAATACTACCCAGTTGAATGTTTTTATATCTATGATTAGCCATGCATCACCTAGCTCTGTCTGCGCCAAGATAATACCGTGAGCGCCAGTTGTCCTGGACCCACCTTATGATTAAGACACTTTGTAATAAACCATCGACACGGGAATAGTGCCCCTTGCTTACCCTGCCCATAGAGTATCCTATATGGTGCAGTGCCAAAGTATTACCTACGCAGAATGTCGGGGTTTCATAGAAGATTGCTGAAATCCACCCCTAGATTATTAAGACCAAGTGACACCAGAAGAGGCACCAGTGATGCAGCAACAGTGGATCTAAATACATTAGTTCAGGCATTAGGTATGGCCATACGAACTGGTGGGAATAATTCAGCACAAGGCAGGGGGAACAGCAAGCATATTCCCCCAAGAATTGCCTGTATGTGATGCCAGTGGAGGATTTCAGACACTGGAAGCAATCTAAAGAAGATTGGATAAAAATCAGCAAGCTTCCCCACGAAGCGGCAATAATGAATATCAGGCTACTCTGCAAAGACAAATTGTAAAGTGCAATAGACGCCCAGTTCTCTCCAGCCACTTGGAATGCTCTAGGGGTAGAAGGACACCTGAGGAAAATAACCATGAAGACAGCAAACAGAGCAGTTGTGTGGGATAAGTTCTTCACAGGAAGACACAGAGAAGAGTAAATGGCAAAGGAATACATACACAGGTGCCAACGGGAAGCCCTTGAGTGTGTGTTTCTGTGCCCCAAGTGCAGAGAGGATTTATTTGAATATGTGCTGGCATGTAAAATTGTGAGCATCATATGGAATCAAAGGTTAAAGCAGGATATTTTAGAAAACTCTGAGAAATACATATAAGGATGGTATAGAGTGACATACTGGCTGGGTGTGGACTGGTTTATTGGTGGTTCCTTACTAAATGAATGTACAGAATCTTCGAAGTTGTTATTGGCCGGTGCGAGCCGCAAAGTAGTATCTACACACAGACAGGCAAAACAGAGGTAATGTTCGGACATCTGTGTTTGTCAGCATACAAACAGATGGCAATTGTGAGAGACAATAAACGTACAGTGATAAACATATATCAATGGAAAGGCCAGGAAATTCCACATATGGCCAATTGCATGAGATTCGAGACAGATTAATGAATACAATGCAGCAGCATAATATATGTGAAATGGCAAGACGTTTGGCGTCTTCACAAACAGAAACATACATACAGTTTGATACAGAAGATTTGGTGGAACATTATGAGTACATGATTAGAATGCTTGCATGGCAATGCAAGTAGTGGTGATTGTACATAAATCGAGACAACAATGGTTAGGGAGAAACAGACGGAAATATTGTATGGTATAAGTTGCGTTCCTTGAGAGAGAGAAAGCGGGATGCTCTTGTTTTTGTCTTGGTCCCTCCGAAGGATGACGTACACACACGTGTGCTCGAAAGAGACCGCGATCGGTGCGATGCATCTCTTACATACAATTCTGTTAGTGCAATCATGACAAAATACAAGGCATTTGAGGGGGCAGTACAGAATGCAGGGGCCCCACACAAAAAGAGGGAAGTGAAGAGAGTTCAACAAGGTGGGCATCAAGAGGGATGAGGAATCGGCATTGCCACTGGAAGAAATAGTGGCAGTGAAAACAAAATACCAGAAAAAAGGCAGATGTGGCAAAATATAGCTCCAAGGTAAGAGGGAAATGTGAGTTTCATGTAAGTAACTTACTCAGTAATTGCTTTAGCTAAGAGTTTCTACTGGAACAGCAGCTTGAATTTTGAATTCCACGTAGCGATTCATTTGATTGTTTAGGTAACAAGACCCTGTCCACTTTTGGGGTAAGATTCTTGTAACGTCCGTGTACTTTGTTGACAAAGCAGCTTGGTTTTTGGAATGTTGGTTTTCTTCCCATCCAGTGAAGTATTTTGGTATGGTAGCCTTTTGGCATTGCTGTTTAGAAATAATTCCTGTTTTTTTTACTGTTATATTGATTTTAACCTGATAGCTAGTTAGGTATGTCTGACTTTAGCTCCTCTAGTTTCCGGTACTGCAGCAAAGGCTGCAATATCCAGTTGACAAAACTGACTTATGACTCATACCCTTTGCACAAATTGCAGAGAGCAAATTTGTACAATTAATCTAACGTGTCGAATGCAGGGAATGGGGCAAACAAAAGTGGAAAACCTTGGCTTCTCATTTAGCTAAATTTGAGAGAGATTGTAAGGGTAAGGTGGCCGCTAAAGCCAGTGAAATGTTAGCTAGTCAGATTAGTTCTAAATTTAGTAATAAGGATATTCCTGTCGTCTCTCCTCCTATTATTCCTGCCTCTCCTACATCATTTCATTCTCCTAGACCACCTACTCCTTCCCCTGGCTCCTGCACATCCAAACCCGATCGCTTCGCCAGCATAGAAAATAAGTTTGATCAGAAAGGGCATCGATGTGTGTCCTTATAGATAAGCTTGAAAAGAAAAGTGAAAGTGAAGTGTTAGTGGAAGAGGTAGCTGCTTGTCCCACTGATTCTCCTAGGCAATGGTCACTGCCATACTCCCCTGAACCAGGGAGGAGATATACCGGTAGCCCAAGGGAGGTCAGTGGGGTCAGCCCATGGGCAGTCGTCCTCCCTCAGACCAACCTGTAGCATCCCAGATTGTGTCAAGTGACAGCCACTGGAAAGGCGTCTCGGACATGCATCAGCTTTCGTCTAGTTCAGGAGAATCATCTCCTAGCAGAAGGTGCCAATGGCGCATTCCCAACGAGTCTTGCCCACTGTAGAGACACTCTTCTTTCAGGGCTCAGTCTCCTCCGCTGCCCAGCAAAAGGTTGAGGGAGCCTCCCTTCAGCCCTCAACCTTCTTGCAGTAAGTGGGACAGCCCTGAGTGCTTCTCCTCTACTGGACGCCAGGGACGAGTGTACAGACACTCCTCTTCGTTTAGGAAGCGTTCTCCTTCAGGCTCCAAGTTCCCTGCTTCACATGAGCAACTTAGTTCTTCATCTGAGCACCCTGTGCATGCTGAGTGCCCAGTAGGGCCCGAGTGCCCTGTAGTAGCTGAGCACCTACCTTCTGTTGAGCGGCCTGTAGCACCTGAGTGCTTGAAGCGCCTGAGCGCCCTGATGAAGCCACGCACACTGTAGCTGTTGAGTGTTATTCAGTGCCTCCCTGTCACTTTAGGGCGCCTACACACCAACTTTTGTCTATTCCTACAGTTACCAGTGTTTCAGTGGCACCAGCATGTAATTTGACATCTTACAAGCTCCAGGCTCCAACCTCGTCCAGTTCGACTGCGAACCTTCCGTCTTCCTCGGGTCTGGATCCATCATTGGCTCCTCTTCAGCGCCAGTTGGATAGGAGTCTTCAGCTTCTTCACAAACCTTCAGCATCTACAGCACCTTCCTCAGATCCTCCCTTGTCTCCTGTATCTTTGGATGCCGAAGATTTTGTCCAAGACTCATACACATCTCCATATGCGTCGCTTCCTAGGTTTCTTGCTACAAAACTTCTCAAGTTCTTCTCTCCTGCGGTTCCACATCCCCGGCTTCGTTGTTCATGATGAGCAGTCAGCCTTCAGACTCTGTCAGACTTCCAAAGTTGGTTCTTTTGTTATCATCCAAGAAAGCCTTATGTGAAGTGGAGAACTGGCTTTGCTAGAAGAGGGAGCAGGGGAAGGCCTGCTTCAGTATTCCACCCTCACATCTTTCACGTTCTCGTTATTTTTCCTATGCCACTGGGGAAGCTCGTTCCCTGAGAGTGGCTGCCTCCTCCCAGGGGACTTCTCAGGACTTACTGACACAGGACGAAGATCTGCTCTTTCTTCTGCGAAGGTATTCTTTTCGGCACAAGAAATGGATCACTTGTTGAAGAGTCTCTTTAAGACTTTTGAAGTTTTAAGCTTTCTGGTATCTTCTGTTCAGCCAAGGCCCTTTCGTGGGGGCAGGCAGAGATCACAATCCAGACTTATGGGTACAGTTAGGTTTACATCCTGAATGATCAAGAAGTCTACTAGGAAACCATCCACCCACAAGTGAGAACCCAGTCCTCTATGGCCCAGTGGGTGCCAGGCTTCTTCTCTTCTGGGAGAGATGGAGCTCAAGAGGGGCAGACCAGTAGGTAGTCAAAGTGCTAAAGGAGGGATTCTATCCCTTCAGGGAGAGGCCTCCCTTGACCAACACCCCCGTCATATTGACGGCAGGATCGGAGAGGTATTTGGTCTTCTCAGAGAAGGTTTCCTTTCTCCTCAGAGAGATAGTAAGGCATGTCGAGTCAAAGGGTTTCTACAATCGGCTCTTTGTAGTGCCCAGGTCTTCAGGAGGATGGAGACTGGTGCTCGACGTGAGTGCATTGAATGTCTTCATGGTGAAGACAAAATTCAATATGGAGACAACTCAATCGGTGCTTGCATCCATCTGTCAGGGAGATTGGATGATCTCTCTGGACATGCAAGACACGTACTTTCATATCCCCATTCACGAAGATTCAAGAAAGGGCCTCAGATTTGTCTTTAAGGATCAAGTATTTCAGTTCAGAGCACTCTGTTTTAGTCTCTCGACTGCCTCACAAGTTATTACGTGTGTACTCGCTCCCCTGGTGGGATGGCTTCATTTAGCAGGGGTGAAGATCTTATTCTATTTGGAGGACTGGCTCCTTCGTTCTTCCACTAAGGAACGTTTGCATGGAGGACTTACAGAAGATGATTCTAATGACTCAAGAACTAGGATTATTGCAGAACTATGCAGAACCACCAGAAATCGCAACTGACTCTCACTCAGAGAATTCTCTGTTTGGGGATTCAGATAGACTCTGAATTTTCGGGCTTCACCATCCCCCAAGAGAGTAGAGGACTGTCTAAGGAAAGTCAACCTGTTCCTCTCCCTTCGTTCTTGCTCAGCCACTCATTGATGAGTCTCCGCGGCACTCTGGCTTCCTTGGAGCAGTTTGTCAGGCTGGGGAGGCCATATATGAGGCCACTGCAGTTTTACCTGAGAACCTGTTGGGATTGGAAAGTGCATCAAGACCTTCACTTCATTCCAATTACAACAGAGATAAAGGAGGACCTGTGTTGGTGGAGGTCTGAAGAAAGGCTGACAGAAGGGAAATCTCTCCTTCTGGTGAGCCCTGACCTAGACTCCTTTTCCAACAAATCAGATCTAGGTTGGGGAGCTCTCCTTGGGAACCAAGATGTCTCAGGAAGGTGGTCCCCAAAGGAGAAAGAGCTCCACATCAACTTAAGGGAGTTGAAAGCAGTTTACCTGTGACCAAGACACTTTGCAACAGAAGTCTGCAGTTAGACGATTACGGTACATGCAGATAACACCATGGCCTTGGTCTACATAAAGCATCAAGGGGGAACTCACTTGTTCTCTCTGTGCGAGATAGCGAGAGACCTTCCTTCTTTATTTGAGATCTTCAAAGGATGTGTCTTCCTCCACTATAAAGGATTATAGAGCAATGCTCAGCTCTGTTTGCCATCATAGAGGCCTCAACATTTCTTTTAATCAAGATCTTTCAGACCCTATTAAGTCGTTCAATATCTCCAAATATAGAAAGGAGGAGAATTTCTCGTGGAATCTAGAAGTAGTGCTTAAGCGGTTGTCTTGTCCATGCTTCGAACCCATGCGTTCTTTCTCTCTGAGGAACTTAACGAGGAAGACTATTTTTCTTGTGGCTCTGGCCACTGTGAAGAGGGTAAGTGAGCTTTACGCGATTGACAAAAGGATTGGCTTTTCAGGGAGACGTAGTTTGCTCCTTCTCCTTAGGTTTTTTAGCAAAGAATGAGAACCCTTTGTAACCTCGGCCTCATTCTTTCACCATTAAAAGCTTATCAGATATTTTAGGGATGGAAGAGGAGGAAAGAGCCCTCAGGTGCTCCGTACACCAAACCAAGAAAATTAGAGGACAGTTTTCAAATTTGTGGTGTTCAGTTAAAAATCCTTCTTCTTGAGGGACCTCATTATGGAATCACACTCCCAGGTAGCAGAGAATGACTTGAAAGTCATGTAGGTTAAGACAAACTATGTAAGGGCAGTCGCTACATCTAGCTTTCAAGCTCAACCTTTCCGTCTCATCCATTCTACAGGCAACGTACTGGAGAAGCAAATCGGTTTTGCGATGCATTACCTGCAGGATGTTGAAACTATATACGAGAACTGCAGTACCTTGGGACCTGTATCCATAGCTGGCATAGTCTTGGGTGAGGAAGTGTAGGAAGTATCCATTCCTATGTTACTGTCTCTTTGCCTTGAATGTGTGTTGAGCCCTGGGGAAGCCTGGAGTGTACAAGATACTTGGAGTGCCCTTCAGTTTTAGTGTTGGGTAGTGGTCATGTTTTTTACTGTATATGGTGTAGGTGATATTGTTGTTTGGTTTTGATTGTATAGTGGTACCCTGGGCAGGGGCAGATGTCTGAGCTTTGTTGGCCTTCAGTAATGACTTCGCCACAAAGTTCCTTCTGTATACTTTGTCAGCCTTCAGAGTCCTCTGCTGCAGAGTATCCCACTTCAGTAGAGGCGATCCTGGCCATACCGCCTCATCACTACAGGTTAAGATGAGCACCAACCAGAGGCAGTATCTACCTGCAGCAGCTCTCTCACCAGGTAAGGAAACAACAAGCATTGCCACAATGCTAGCCAATATTTTTTCCTCAAGGTCATTAACTTATCATGTGCTGGGGTATTATACTGTTGGCCATGATTCCCCACCACCTTTCAATGTGGAATCAGCTTAAGTCATTACTGAGTAAGTTACTTATATAAAAATTACATTTTTATGATAAAATAAAGTTGTACACAGTAAACCCCCGGTATTCACATTCTCATGGTTCGCGGACTCACCTATTCGCGGATTTCTCTGTGGAATGTACAGTATATACACATTAGTTGTGGAAAATTTGCCAATTTGCAGTATTTTTCACTGAGAAATATTCACTAATTACCTTATTTTCATATAATTTTCATGAGTAAATGCACTTTTTGTGATAAAACAATTAAAATACTCAGGTGTAAGCATTTTTAGAGATTTTTTGTGTTTGAACTATCAAAATAGGGGGTTCTAAGTGTTTTTAGAGGGGTTTTAAGTATTCTCGGATTTTAGCTATCCACGGGGGTGTGTGGTACGCATCCCCCGTGAATACGGGGGATTTACTGTATATACTTAGCCAGTAATTACGGATGGAGCCCACCTTCTTCCCCCCGCATGGACATTTTAGCATAAACAAATTGAGCTGTTGGCTGTGTTGTTCCTCTATCTTACCCCGAAAGTGGGCGGGGTCTTGTCACCTACACAAACAAAAAAATTGCTACTGCAGAATTCAAAATTCAGGCTGCTGTTCGAGTAGAAACTCTTAGCTAAGTAATTACTGGGTAAGTATATATAAAACTTTATTTTATCATAAAATGTCGTTTTTGCAAGACTGCACCTGAAGGGCTGTGCCAACTGCCCTGCTAGCGGTGTGGAATGTTTTCACTGTAGAAAAATCGCACATTTTGCTAATCGTTGCTATGGGAGCAAGAGTCTTACGCCCGGCAAGGGTGCATCAGATGGTACGATGGGCACCATTGCTGCGAGCAATATCAGCAGCAGACGGCAGGTTAAACGGAAGATGATGTCAGTGGCTGGGAGGTCTGATCGAGATGTGTAAAATGTTAGTGCTGCATCATGCACGCAACTGAATTTGAATGTCATGGTTTCGTGTGTTAAAGATAATAAAAGTTGCACATTAGAGGCTGTAGCTGATACCAGGGCTGAGGTATGCATTGCTGGGTCGGTACAGGCACAGAGCCTGGGAATTGATGTGAAAAATCTAAATAAAGCGGAAGTAAAGCTACAACATGCAGCAGGAGGTCTGATGAGTGTAATGGGGTACTGTCAGGTTAACAAGTGTGGCAGGATGTCAACAAGTGAGTGTATGTATTTTGTCAATGGGAAATGTAAGTTATTTCTGTCATTAAGTGCATGCAAATCATTATGGTTGGTGGATCACAATTTCCCCAATCACACAGTTTTTAATATTCATGGGAATGAAATTTTGGGCATAGGGGGTGTTAATAAGAGACCCAATGAGCTGCCACACACCCCACAGAGGATAACATTCCCCTATTTAAACAATGGCTGTTGGAACATTTCTCAGGTACATTTAATGTGAATAGAAGACCCTTTTCCATAATGAGCGGCAAACCACGCCACATACACCTGTTACCAGGTGCGGTGCCACATGCTTACCATACACCAGTTACTATCCCTACGCACTGGGGAAAAAGGCTAAAAAGCAGATAGACAAAGATGTTCTAGCAGATATCTTGCAACCTGTGCCTACTGGGGAGGTAACTGAGTGGTGTGCCCGCTTGGTGGCGGTAGGCAAAAAGGATGGCACCCTGAGGAGGGCCGTAGATTTTCAAAAACTTAATGCATGCTGTAAAAGGGAAACACATCGTATGGTTGCACCATTTGATATGGTGTCAAGTATCCTGGGGCATACTTTACACTGGGATTCCATCAGGTAGTGTTGGACAAAGAAAGTCAAAAGCTTACAACTTTCATAACTGTTTGGGAGAGGTATCAGTATTGTCGCACACCCATGGGGCACTGCGCTGCCCTGGATGCATACACCAAAAGATTTGATGATGTAATTGTAGATATCCCAGGGAAGTTTAAATGTATTGATGATATATTGTTGCATGATTCTAGCATAGGCATATTGTACTTTTGATTTATTGTTGGCATGTGAGAGGAATGGTGTGGCTCTAAACCTAAATAAATTCCAGTTTTGTCAGAGGGTTATGAATTTTGTGGGCTATAACATTGAGTGGGATAAATATCTGCCTTTGGGTGATAAACTGGTTGCTATAATGAAGTTCCCAGTGCCTGATCAGCCGACCATATCCGATATTCAGTTGTGGTTTGAGCTGTTCAATCATTTGGCTCCCTTCATTGCAGCGGTTCCTGTCATTGCACCATTTCTGGAATTATTGAATATGGGGGCCAGCAAAAAAAGTGTACTGGGTTGAAATTTTGATTTCTAAATTCGAATATGCTAAATATGAGTTGTGTAGATTAATATCTGAGGGTCTGCATTATTATAAGAAAAGACCAGCCATTGTTATGACTGACTGGAGTAAAGGGGATGGGGATGTGTACAGCAGGCATATTGTTTCAAAAGAGGAATTGAGCCACGCACCTTTCCCACATCTATTGAGGGGAGGCGACGGCTGTGGTCTGGTGTCTCTTTTTGTTAGGCTGCTCTAACCTACTTCTAGTAACAGACCATCGCCTGTTGGTTAAGTTGTTTGGCAATCGAGATTTAAAACACAATGAGAATCCCAAACTGTTCCATTCGAAAGAAAAAACCCTTTCCATATAAATTCTCAGTGAAGTACATGGCAGGTAAAAGAAATACTGCTGCTGATACCTTGTCCCGGTACCCTAGTTTAACGGCATCACCAAGAGAGGTAGATATGGAAGAAACAGAAGAGGTATGCAGGATAATGTCTGCTGCAATGATTGCATCATTCTGTGACGTGGATAGTGATGTCTTAGTAATCGACAGTGATTGAGAGAATTGCCAGCAAAGATGAGGATTATGAGTTATTATTGAAAAGGGTAAGAGACGACAGCTGGCCAGAAAGTAGGAATAAGGTTGTGCCTACACTAACGCCGTATTTTCAGGTAAAGGAACGGCTTAGCTGTGTCAGTGGACTGGTCACTTATACATTTGGGACACGGTAGCATGTAATCTACACTCAGGCCACCAAGGCCCAGATTCAATGTTGCGCAGGGCATGGCAGTCGGTGCATTGGCCTGGGATGGAGGCAGAGGCAATGTTTCAGAGGTCTAAATGTACGACGTGCAATGAGAATTCACTATCCCAACAACGAGAACCATTCATTCCCACCCAACCGCGAATTTATCCATTTCAGAAAACAGTAGCAGATTTCTCTCAGTTAGATAATAAATGCTATTTAGCGTATGCAGACAGATTAACAGGGTGGCTGGAACTGTTACACTTTGGCAATGGTGTGACATCATCGAAAATCATCCCTGTATTGTGGAGGTTGTTCTGCCGTTGGGGTACCCTGGAGGAGATCTCCACTGATGGGGGGACGAACTTGGTGAGTACTGAGATGCTAGACTTTGATAAGCGATGGGGGTTGTAGTTGCGACAGATTCAGCCAGCCTTGTACTGGCAGGGCAGAGAGAGAGAGAGAGAGGGAGTTTATCTCTTTAATCTCTTGAGGAATGTTAATCCATTTTTTACAAAATTTATAAGTTATTTTTTCCTGAGAGAGAGAGAGACAGTTTATCTCTCTAATCTCTCCAGGAATGTTAATCCATTTCTCTTTAAGCAACTAACAACAAAACAAATTTATGCTTCTTTTTTGTCTTCCAAAGATGTACCTTTACATTTTTAAAACACTATGAACTAAGTATCTATTTGTATAGCTATCTATTTATTTCTCACATTCTACCCTTTGGTGAGAGAGAGAGAGAGAGAGAGAGAGATTTTCAGTATACATATCCTTCTTAGTGGTTGGCAACACTGACCACCCAACCTTTGCTGTCAGGTTACTTGACATATTTGACAGGTTCACCCTCCCCCATGAGCTCCACGACTCAGGAAAAAAGATTGGGGGTGAAATTTGTTTGTTTAAATTTGTTCATTTACTTACTATAGAAATGCATAAATGTTGTAATTACAGTATATTATTATTATTATTATTATTATTATTATTATTATTATTGAAAACATTAGTACTTATTATTAGATAAATCATTTATTTATCATACAAAACAAATAAACTTACCATAAAAATTCTCTCATCTCAGAGAGAGAGCGAGAGAGAACTGGAATAGGAAGGGGGAAAGAGAGAGATAAACATTACACATTATTTCATCTTATTGCATATTATTTAATCTTACAGTATCATTATTATTATTATTGTTATTATTATTATTATTATTATTATTATTTAATCTTATTAATCTTAATAATATTTGAAAATTGGTAAATCATTATTTTATCATAAAAAATGTATTTAGTCATGAAAATAACATCAAAATACACTAATTAGTGAATATTTCTCGACGAAAAAGTCCACAAATTGCTGAATCTTTTGTGAAGAATGTATGGATATGTTCCACAGAAAATCCCATGAATCGTGAGAACACAAATACAGGGAGTTTTTACCCGTGTTTTGGAGTAATGCATAGTGTGTGGGGGGCATGTAGGATAAATATGTATCATGTCACTGATATTAATAATACTACCCAATTGAATGTTATTATATCTATGGTTAGCCACACACTACCTAGTTCTGTCTGCGCCAAGATCTTGGCACGAACGCCAGTTGTCCTGGACCGACCTTATGGTTAAGACGCTTTTTAGTAAATCACCAACATGGTAATAGTGCCTCTTACTTACCCTGACCATAGAGTATCCTATACTTATCCTTTGTCCAGTTTGCCAGAAAAAAAAAATAGGTTAATTTATAATGTACTATTCAGTGAGAGCCATTCCATGTTTAAATTAGTCGGCCTTGGAGGCAGAGACAGCAGTGACCGGTTGGGAATTCTGGCATTTCTCAGGATAAGGAAATCTCACCTAGAAAAATGACCTGTAATAATATACCAGGGCAGGCTGACTTTTTGTGAAGCCATTTTTATGTAAACATGGATTTTGTTTCTTGAGAATTTCTTTACTCATGTTATGTTTGGCCTAATTTTTCAACATTCTATTTGTACCGAATACTAGTGTAGCAATGATGTGAGACAAGTCCACTTACCAACAAATGCACCATTGTTCAAAGATGCCGACCACTCATTCAAGAAGGTGCTAATAAGTCAAGAAAACAAATGCACTATTCAAAATTCCATGGAATATCAACAGAATTGGCGATCTTCAAATATGCAACCAGTCAACGTAAAAACCTGACCCCTATCAAATGCACACTCAGTTAAAAATCTTAAGGAAAATAATAAAATAGACGACATTTTGGCCAATGATAACAGTCTCTCATCTATCGGGTTTAAATATAGAACCTCGTGTTTTGTGCTTATAAATAATTCAGGGAGAAACTATTTTACAATGAATATAAGAAATCGGTTGAAATCATAGTAGTTTTTATTATGCTGTGTGGTTTAATCTCCAGTATGCTGCATAACCAAAACCTCTACAGGTTTCTGTTCATAACGACAGCAGGATTTTCAGAACCCGAGCCTTAGCGGTTTCTTGTGGCTTTCTTCAGTTACTCCGTAAGACGGTGCATTTTTTCAAACGTTTATCTTCTTCATTCTTCCCCTCTGCTGTTTCTCGGCTAAGGGGGTCAGTTGCCCTAGTGCATTTTCTCCAATTATTTGTATTGAAAGCATATTTCTCCACTTAACCTTTCTCAAATCTTCCTTCACTTTATCATGCCATCTAATCCTTTGCCTCCCCCTTGACCATCTACCCTTACCTTCACAGGCTGCTCTGTGAGCAAGAGCCCATGCTGGCATAACACCAACTTAATCATAAACAACATACCCGTAGCAGGTTCGACCCAAGCCCTCTTCACTCCCTTCCCCTCACTCACCCTTACCACATGCCCACACTATCTTGTTTCGACTCTCTTATCATATCAGTAATCTTTACCCCCTGGCACCTCTGATTTCTGAATTTCCCAGCCTTTCACAGGGCGGGATCCCCAATATCTTCTGTACCTAAGCATCCTCATTTCTGTTTGCACAAATGCTTATGCTGTGATTTAACTCTAAGTCTACCTGTTTGTTTCTTTTTAATGGAATAACACAACACTTCTTCATGTTGATGATGGATTAGAATTACCTTTCCATTTAAATTCTTTTACATTTTTTGATAACCCCGGAAATAAAACATTAATAAAAACAACTAATGCCTGAATAATTTCAGAAAATATGCCCTTGTGATTAAAAGACTTTGTAAACTCTTGTTAGTATGTAAGGTCATAGTTTGCCTCTAGAGATTAAGTAAAAATAAATAACTGGGGATAATTTTTTAACAGAATCGCATGCATACTATGTAGTTCCGAAATTTGCCGTCTTGAAAAGATCACCCATGTCTTCATACACAGCTGTGCCAAATATTCAGAAAAATCTGGAGGTCTTAACATTTTTTGGCCATTCACAGATCTTTTATCAAAAAGTGAGAGCTTCAGGCTTTTAGAAAATTTCAGAAAAATTGTCTTGAACTTGTAGGTCTCTCTCTCTCTCTCTCTCTCTCTCTCTCTCTCTCTCTCTCTCTCTCTCTCTCTCTCTTGATACAACCTCATTGTATAGTAGGTGGCAGGTCATCAACGTCAGTTTCTTCTTTTGGAAGGATTTCTTCAGCATTACTTTCTTCTGCATCACTTTCTTCTGGAAGGATTGCTTCGGCAAGGATTTCTTCGACGTGACTTTCTTCTTCATTTTGGGAGGAAGCAATCAATGGAGGTGGGGAAGCTCTTGAGGTTGAAGGCACTGGCTTGAAGAATTGGTCTAAGGAAGTTTGCATTGTTTGTCTTTTCTTTTTATAGTATATGATACGATAATGCTGCATAACATCATTGATGGTTGTTGCTACTTTTGAGACTCTCTTAACATTTGGTTCCTGATTCTCAAAAATAGTCGATGCTTTTTCTATAAGAGAAAACCCCACGGACATCAATTTTGTTTCATAATATATATACAGTCAATCCCTGCCTATTTGCAGTTCAGGATTTGCGGCTTCACCTTTTCACAGTTTTTTCTGTGGAACGTATCTCCAAATTATTTGTGGAAAATTCGGTAATTCGTGGATTTTTTCGTCGAGCAATATTCACTAATTACTGTATTTTCATGTTATTTTCGTGACTAAATACATTTTTATTATAAAGAAATGATTTGATAATTTTCAATATTAATGTAAACAGCAAAATATCAATAAAATGTATTTGTTCCTACACAATATGCAAACCTTTCGGTCTTTATATAGGAATTACCTTCAGCGCAGCTGGAACCAGCTGTTGAATCTTTAACAAGGTGGTATGGTAGTTAACGCCCACCTGGTCAGTAGAGCATCTCTTTACCTTTTGCTGTGCTATGGTGAGGTTCTGCTGCTCCGCTCCGCTGCCCTCTGCCCTGCTGCCATTGTTTTCACTGTGTTTACTACCATGAACATTGCTTCCTTTCCTGGTGGATTGTGCCTTTTTGTGTTTTTCCTTGTGTTTTTGTGTTTGTGTGTTTGCTATGGATAAGCAAACCCACAAATCATCTGAGCCATTCGAGCAGAAAATGGTACCAATGAGAAAATGCCCTGGTACTGCTGAGAAGGCTTGCAGCCATTACCACTCGGGCCTTGGTGTTGACCCTCATACCCTTTGCACATCATACAGGGGGTATGAATGTAATCCTGATTCTGTGTGTGAGGAGTACTGTGACTGGACTCCAGAGCAATGGACGAAGTATTCGCAGAGGAGGAAGTATCAGAAGAAGCCCCCCAATTTGTCATCTGAGGATAACACGCCCCTGATGACTCCCTTAGTGGCTAACCCTTCAGATACTTTCCTCCTGGCAGCGAAACTTCCCCGCTTTGCTACTTCCCCTTCGGGAGAAGTTTCCCCTTCGTCGTCTGCCCACTTTGTCAGGCGGAGATCATTGTTGGGGGACTGGAAGCCAGGATGACCTCCCTTTGGTGGCCTCCATTCGCTTGGGTGGTGGGAGGAATCCCCCTCAGTGTGAATGGAGACTACCCTCTGACCCAACTTTGTTTCCAGGTGTGGAGGAGCAGGAACTCTGGGAGACCTGGCAGTCCTTTGGCCTCCAGGGAGTTCCCTCTATGAGGGGCATTCTTAGTCACCTGCAAGCTGCTCACGCCCCTGCTCTCCTTCCAGTGACTCATTCTGCCACGATAGTCACCACTTCAGCTGTCATTATGACTACCAATTAGCTGATGGCCTTAAGCATGTCTACACACCCGACTTTGGCGACCCCAGCAGTAGTTCACAAGACCCATGCCCCTGTTGTTTCCACCATGGTCCCCATCCCTGCTCCCCAGGAGTCTGTGCCAGAGTCTTCCTCTAACCTCGGGGAGCAGATCCTCCACATCTTCTGAAGAAGGTGAAGAAGAAGAAGAAATCGAAGTCCAAGAAGAGGTCCAGGAAGGTTTAGTTGTTTTCTTCATCATTGTCTTTGTCTGTTGCCACCTCCCCTCCCTCTTCCAAAGTCCAAAAGTGGAGGAAGTGGGAGGTCACTCCTCCCACCCGAAAGAAGGCCCGACTGGGTCTTCCAAAGGGGTGTCTCTCTCCCTCTCTCCCCCTAAGAGGGACACAGGGATCTCTTGTTGGCTCTCCCCAGTCTTCAGATTCGGGGGCCATGTTGCAAGTCTCTCCAAGACCCATCGACTCAGGCGCCAAGGGTCTCTTCGAGGCCTGTCGACTCAGGCGCTGAGGTTCCTTGGACCCAAGCACCCAGCACTTCTGCTTGAAGCTCTGTCTTCAAGCATAGTGCTGTGCCTGCCTCTACTTGAGTCTCTTCATACACTCGAGCAGAGGAGTCTTCCGTGGAACCTCAAGTTTGCATTTCCAGCCGGCCAATGAAGAATTAGAGGAATTTATTTCTGGTGATAGAAATTCATTTCTCAGTATAATGTGGTTCGAATTCCACAATAAGCTGTAGGTCCCGTTGCTAGGTAACCAATTGGTTCTTAGCCACGTAAAATAAATCTAATCCTCGGGCCAGCCCTAGGAGAGCTGTTAATCTGCTCAGTGGTCTGGTTAAACTAAGGTATACTTTAACTTTACATGCACAACAGAAGCTTCGAGTACGCGGACCTCCAAGGAGGCAAGTGTATCTCAAGATGCTCTGGTTTCTATGAAACCTCAAATTACCTCAACCAGTAACGTGGAGTCAGCTCCACATTCAGTTTCAGGCACTCAAGAGAGATGGGGTCCAAGCAGGCAGGTGCCTCCCTTCCTCCTGCTGCTACTCAACTGAGTATGCAGCCAGGTGTGGCTGACTCTAGGGTCCATTCACCAGGAGTAGTGTTAAGGAGGTCCCCCTTACAGTTGTCTCCCCACCAGCAACCTTCAGCCTCAGAGACAATTGGAGTACGTCAAGAGGACAGGGCAAGCTCACGTCCGAGAGTATGCAATCACTCTCCCCAGGCTTGCTCCCATTCGCGTTCGCATGAGCTGGCTCACTCACCGTGTGAGAGCCTTCGAGTACATTTGCATGAGGCTCTGCCCTCTCCTTGGGACAGCCCCCCCCCCCGTCCATGTTCGCGTGAGAGGATGGCCCTCCTAGACCCATGAAGCCATGACCACCACAGGTTGGTGATTGCTCTCACCCTGCCTCTCCCGCCGGGACCATCTGTTCCGACAGGACAGGTAAGGGTACTTGCTCCCTCTCTCCTGTCCCCTCGACTTCTTGGGGGTATACCAGGATCCGCTGGGTGGACAGAAGGGCCAGTGGTTGGGACTCTGCATCCCGTCACAGCCCTATTGCAAGGACTTACGAAACAGGCAAGGTTCTCAGACCTACCCGCTCATATGCCCAAGTAATTGAGCAAGGAGCTGGGGGCTCTGGTGATGTTCTCCCACCTGCAGGGAGAGTGTCGAGAGAGGACTGCGGTTTGGAAGGACTCAAGGGTCCTCTGCCCCAAGACGCAGATTCTCTCGAGATACAGAGGACCTTTTCAGAGATCGTTGTGCTGATTCGTCAACACAATGATCTCGGGAAAGGGACCTTGGCTACGTCTGTCGCCCGCCCTTCCAGCCTCGAAGGTTACTGGGATCCTAAGGAGGAACCCAGAGCCTCTCTAGGCTTGCCTTGGTCCTCGCTTGGCGAGAGTGTCTTGGATCAGGCAAACGCTTGTGTCCCTGGGAAAGAGAGTTCCCTTCGATCCAATTGCTCAGCCAATCTACTTCCCCTGCCTCTGCCTTGCCAGAATAAATGTTATATGCCCTTGACGGAGCCTCTGCCGACGAAACAGGTCGATCTGGACTTGGTTCACCTAGCTCTTGGTCTCTCGCTTCAGCATCTTGGGGCAGAAGACGTAGCCTTCCAGGCATTCTCCTGGCTGGACATGTGGTCCCTCACAGTGTCCAAGGTTGCAGCCTCCTGGGGGGTCCATCAACCCCTAGGAGGACTCAACCTTCGGGAGAACATACTAATGTGGTGGTAGGGCTATAACCTACCTGGCCCACCAGCAGCAAACGTGGGCCAACTTAGTGCCTAAGAGGAGGGATGATGTCCTAACTTGAGTCACCAACACTGTGGCCCAGACTCGGCTTTGGCCCTGAGGAATGGACTGATGCTGGGTTCTGCCTCTCTCCTCTTGAGAAGAGATAGACGCTGTGGTGGACAAGCCTTGCATCAAGGATAACAACTGACTTGTCCACCAGATAGTGACGAAGCATTGCACTATGGCCCGACCTTCAGGTCTGAGCAGCAGTTCCTCAAGCTCTAAGAAGTCCCAGGCTTTGAAGGGTGCTCGAGGAACCACCCAGCCTTCTTCTGCCCATGCCAAGAAAGGTGTGCAGTCACACCTCTTTCCTCCACCTTTCCAGCCCAGTAAAGGGAAGGGAGGCAAGGGAAAGAAGGAGGGAGAAAAATGCTAGGGTCAGTGTCCCCTCCACAAGCTGCCATCGGTGGGTGGGTGCCTGTTGAGCCATTGGGCAACATGGTTGTGATACAGAGCCGAGACCTGGGTAGTAGATGTCCTTCAGGAGGGCTATCTACTTCCCTTCGAGTCTCGACAACCCCACACCGACTCTCTGGTCCACTTCTGCTCCTATGTACTCGGCTCACCGAAGGATCTTGCTCTCGGAAGAAGATTGCAGCAGTGCTAAGAAAACGCGCTGTAGAAGTCATAACAGATCAGTCCCCAAGCTTTTACAGCCGAATCTTTCTCGTGGAAAAAGAATCAGATTGGGGCTGGCGGCCAGTCGTCGATCTCCCTTGAACTGATTCATTGGCCAGAGTCAGTTCAAGATGGAAACAGCTCATTCAGTGCTCACTTCCATCCGGGAGAATGACTTCATTCTTATGGTAGACTTGAAGGATATGTATTTTCAAATGCCCATCCATCATTCCTCCCGCAAGCACCTTCACTTTGTCCTTGAGCGAACGGTGTTCCAATTCAGGACAGTTTCGGGCTCTCAACCACTCTCCAGGTGTTCACATGAGTGTTCACCCTTGTGTCAGCTTGGGGCTCATTCATGCAGGATATGTCTGTTGAGGTATCTCAATGATTGGTTAGTCTTGGCAAAGTCTCGTCTGCAGTTGCTCCAAGACAGGGATTGCCTTCTTGAGCCTTGCCATGAGCTGGAGGTCATGATGAATCTCAAGAAGTCCAAACTCACACCTAAGCAGAGGATAAAGCACCTAGGCATGCTGATAGCTACTGCAGCAGCAAGAGTCTACCCCCCCCCAGGACTCTCTTATCAGCAAGTTTAGGAAGGCAGTGCAAATGTTCCTGTCATGGCAGGAACAACCAGCACAGCAGTAGCAGGTCATTCTTGGTCACCTGTCATCCTTGGAGAAGCTGGTCCCTTGTGGGCGGCTTCACCTTCGTTCTCTCCAGTGGAGAATGAAGGCGTTCTGGTCTCCGGCATGGGATCCTCCATCTTTTCGCATCCCTCTCTTGTGGAGGGTGAGACAGGACTTAGCCTGGTGGCTGGACGGCAGAAACCTTGAAATAGGAGTGTCCCTGCACACTCCCCATCCTGAGATGCTTCTGTTCTCAGACGCTTTGACCGAGCGATGGGGCACACACCTGGAGGAGTTGCTGATTTCAGGTGTGTGGAACCGAGATGACAAGCACCTTCACATCAATATCCTGGAACTCAAGGCAGCCTCTCTGGCTCTCCAAGCGTTTCGGGATCGAGTGATGGAACACTTGGTGGTTTTGATGAGCGACAACACCACAGTAGTGACATATGTCAACAAGCAAGTAGGCCTAGTTTCTCTCTTGCTTCACCAGTTGATAATGCAGGTGTAAGAGTGGGCGGAAACCCATTCGATAGAGCTGTCAGCCAGGTACATTCCAGGCAAGAGGAGTGTAGTGGCATACAAGCTTAGTCACTGGGGTCCAGTGATAGGGACAGAGTGGTCTCTTCACATGGATGTCTTGGAAAGGCTATTCAGTCTTTGGGGGCTTCCATTGATCGATTTGTTTGCCACCTGGCACAACAGGAAGCTCCAGGTGTTTTGCTCCATTGTCCCTGACCCATGGGTTGCAGCAAAGGAAGCCTTCCAACACCCATGGAACAACCTGGATGCTTACGCCTTTCCACAGTTCAGTCTGCTCCATCTGGTGATCAATAGGATGATGATCACCAGGAAGCTCAGAATGACCCTGGTGGCCCCCAGATGGCCACATGCCTCATGGTTTCTGGACCTGCTAGCTCTTCTTGTCGAGGCACAGAGAGAGATTCCCCCTTGCACAACCTGATGGAATGGTTCCACCAGTCCGTGGAGTCACTTGCACTTCACGGCTGGAGACTATCCAGCATCTCTTGCGAGCGAGAGGTTTTTCTCGCCACACAGCAACAGAGATGTCTGGATACATGTGACAGTCCTCTGCTGCAGCCTACTAGGGGAATGGGCCATCTTCTGTGGTTGGTGTCATGGACGGGGTCTCTCTGGTTGGAGCTACTATTCAGCAGGTAGAAGATTTCCTCGTCTTCCTTCGCCGAGAGAAGCTCCTCTCGGGTGTCAGCTGTTAAGGGCTAAAGGGCTATAGGGCTGCCCCTGGGCCTAGTCCTATGCCTGAGAGGTGTAGATATCTCCTTCCCACTGGAGATATCATTGCTGATGAAGGGCTTCGAAAAGTCTTGCCCTCCCAGGAAACTCAGGCTCCCTATGTGGGATGTGACTCTCGTACTGTGGAGCCTGACTTGTACACTGTATGAGCCCTTATGAGAGTCATCAGACAGGGATCTGACCCTCAAGATCCTTTTCTTGCTTGCCCTGGCAACGATGAAGAGAGTAAGCAAAGTGCACGAACTTTCCTTTGATGTGAAACACACGAGGGAATGGGGATTGGTTACGCTTGATTTCCTCTCAGATTTCGTAGCGAAAACTCAGAATCCATTGGTCACTGACACCAGATTTGAGTTCTTTATGCTCCCCTCCCTAGAGGACTTGTGTAGATGATGATCCAGATGAGATGCTAATGTGTCCTGTTAGAGTGTTGCGGTGCTATCTGCAGAGAACTTGCCATCTCCGGCCTGAGTGTCGACGACTCTTTGTTAGCACTGGCTCGACCAAGAAAGAGGTGTCCAGGAACACTATCTCTTTCTGGCTTCGTGAGACTATCAAATGGGCATATTCTGCATCAAGTGAGGAGGATTCCAGTACATTCCAGGTAAGAGCTCACGAGTTCAGGGACATTGGTCTGTCCCCTGATGTACAGGAAGAATCTGGTGGTTCCTCAGGTTCTGACGTAGGGGGTGTGGTCATGACTGACCACTTTCACCTCCCTACCTTCGGGATATTGCCCACAAGTCCCTGGACACATTTTTCATGGGTCCTGTGGTGGCTGCTCAGCAAGCTGTGTAGCTCACCCAGCTCCACTAAGAGGACAGGTAGCATCTTGCCTAAAGGTGTAAGGTTGCAGAAGAGATAGCATGTGTGTGAGTGACTGGTCCTCCTCCCTCCCTCTTTCTCTCAACCTTACCCTCCCCTGCTGGCAGAGGGTAGGTTATCGAGCTGTCATGCCGCTGGAACAGGTTACGATGCAGGTGAGTTTTATATAATGAAGTAACCATTCTATAATCTATTTGATGTATAGAAGCAACCTTTCCCTCTCTCTAGCAAGGGGAGAGAAGGACAGACACTGCAAACCCATTGCTTACACATGGCCTTTCCATTGTCTCCAACACAAGATTCAACCTAGCCTTTACCTTGAATGAAGCTGCTTTGATACTCGTTATTTGAGAAAGTGCCCAGAAGTCTGACCATTGAACATACAGTTCCTATACTTTGTTCAGTGGTCAGAGGCATGACCCTCTTCCTCGCTCTCTTGACCAGGAAGAAAACCTAGGTGTGGTGAACAACCAATCAGTTCAGAGATTTATGCAGCTTCCTCCCTCCAAGAAGTAAGTCTTCCTATATAAAGACCAAAAGGTTTGTGTGTTGTGTAGGAACAAATTACAGATTTTAAAAGTAAATGTATTTTTCCTAACTATACAAATTTGAGGTCTTTATACTTAATGCCCACCTCATGCCACCCCTCAAGCTATCACCAGGCTGCTCTACCGACCGGGTGGGTTGGATTCCCATCTGGTAGTTCGGTAGTTAACTACCATACCACCTTGTTAAAAGTTTAATGGCCAGTTCCAGCTGCGCTGAAGGTAATTCCTCAGGTTTGTGTAGTATGACAAATACAAATTACTTTTAAAATTTGTCATTTTTTTTCAATGCATACTGAAATACATGTATTTCTTAACTCAGAGAGAGATAGAGAATTATGAAAGCCTTGGGAAAGAAACAGGTTTTGATCCTACATAATATACAAACCGTCAGTCTTTACATAGAAATATGCTTCAGTGCAGCTGGAAACGGCCGTTTAACTTTTAAACAAGGTGGTTAGGTAGTTAACTACCGTCCGACTAGCCTGAGTCCCGCCTGCCCGGACAGTAAGCATTCACTTTGTTCTCGGTTGTTGTGCGATGAGGTTCTGTTTACCGACTCTCTGCCCTGCTTGCCATTTCACTTTTTTCTTTCCTGGTGGGACCTTTCTTATTTTGATTTTGATTTATCTTGACTGTGTTTGTGTGTTTGTAATAAGATTGATGTGCAAACCTACGAATCATCCAAGCCCGAGTGGAAGGGCGGTGCCCAGCATTTATGCCCTGATACTGCTTTGAAACCTTGCACTCACTACTACTATCACTCACCCATGCAAATGTTCCTAGAAAACTACCTGGATAATTTGAAAAACATTGTGAGGCGAACAATGTCCAGTCTGATCACCCGACTGAGGAACAGAAGCAATTCGCTCATACAAAGCATCCTGAGCAGTGAGGCAAGAAGAAGATCTAAATTGTGGGAAAGATGGGATAATGAGGCTTCTGTTCCTTAAATAATTTATACTCTATTTTTGCAATTGTAAAGTGTCATCTCCAGATTCTGTCATTATTATTATTATTATTATTATTATTGTTGTTGTTTCTATGTTGCTTGTTATTATTGATATTCGTCCTTTTTTACTACTGCTGTGAATAATATCATTGTAGAGTTTTGCAATTTTCAATTCTCATATTTAGCCTTCTGGACCTGACTTATGTAACCACCTAAGGTCCCTAGCTGGAAATTAATCGTTTGTAATCTGTATTAATTGTTATAATTTTTAATATTTTTTTTTACTATTTTTCTCCATATAATTACGGTCATTACCATTATTATGAATTCTATTTTTTCTACTTCTTCAGCAACTGTGTGGGTACTGCTGATTATTATTTTTATCTTGTTATCTTATGTATCTAGATTGTGTGTATTGTATTGTATTTGTATAATCCATGAATATGGCCCTGAGCTGCAATAAAGATTATTATTATTATTATTATTATTATTATTACTATTATTATTATTATTATTATTACTACTACTCCCCAATTGATGTTGACCTTCGTGTCCTCTGCACTAGTTGCAGAGGGCATGACTGTAATCCTAACTCTATGTGTGATGAGTGTCGTTCCCGGTTGCCTGTGCAGTGGGTGAAGTTTTCGCAAAGGAGGCAATATAAGGCTTCCAAGGTGTTGTCTAGGGTTATATGGCGCCGACAACTCCATTGGTTGCCAACCCTTCTTCATCTTGGGGACCAGGCCACAGGTCTCACAGAGACCCCACGACTCAGGAGCTTCGAGTATGCTAGTCACTTCAAGTCTGCAGACTGGGGAGAGCTGATGAGAGATCCCTCTGCCTTCCCTATGGAGGAAGGCAGCCCCTTGGAAGTCCCATGACGGGACTTCTTTGGTAGGGGGGGGTAGGCCAACTTAATGCGGATATCTGCTTAATATGGGTGGTTGTGGTCCCTATTCCCTGCAATTACTGGGAACCCACTGTAGTGCCTACCTCTTCCCATGTCTCTTCAGGCACTCGGGTAGAGGAAGCTACCATTGATCGATCAGTTTGTGATTCGGGAGCTTTGGGTGCTCGGACCTTCAAGCAGGACCGGGTCACTCCAGGTACACGGACTTCGCCGAAACCTTGAATTACCTCTGCCAGCACTGGGGAGTCCGCTCCAAGATCTGGTTCAACAATTACCAGAGAGAAGGTGACTGAGCATGCAGGCACTTCTTCACCCCCTGCCAGTGCTCGCTCAAGTACTCGGCCAGGGTCCCATCCAGGTGCATCTGACTCGAGGGTCCGAGCACCCGAAGTTTGAAGAGGTCCCCCACACAGTCTTCTTCTCATCAGGAGGCCACGGCCTCAAAGAAGTCTGGAGTGCATCGTGAGAACAGCCCAAGTTCACCCCCAGGAGTATGCGATCGCTCTCTCCGAGTCAGCCCCCATTCACTTGAACAGGCCCGCTCACCTGATGACAGCTTCCGTGTATGTCTGCATGAACCTCCACACTCTCCTCAGGACAGCACCCCACCACGTCCGCGTGCACGAGGGCTCCCTCCTAGACCCATGCAGTCTTCACCACCACAGGTTGGTGATCGATCCTTGGCTTTCCTCTCCTGCTGGGGCTTCGGCCTCTGACAAGACAGGAAAGAGTACTTGATCCCTCTCACCTATCCTCTCAACCACCTCGGGTTATACCAGGAGGCGCAAGCCAGGTAGGAAGGACTTCGATTGGGATGTCACACCCCAACGTAGCCTCACCATGAAGGCTTACGTTCCAGGTTCGGTCCTCTGATCAATTCAAACGTATGCCCAAGTGGTCGAGAAGGGATCAGAGGGTTCCGCCGAGGTTCTCCCTCCTGCAGGGAGAATGGATTGGGAGGACTGTGCCCTGGAAGGACCTGAGGGTCCTTTCACCCAGTACTTGGACACCCCGAGTTACAGAGGACCTTTGCAGAGATCGTTGCACTGATATGTCAGCATGACAATCTTGGGGAAGGGGCCATGGCTGCATCCGTGGATTGACCGTTGCGCCTCAAAGGTTTTTGGGGACCTAAGAAGTCAATAGGATACTTGGTTGAGTGGGACTTATACGCATGGCACTAAGGCGGCACTTGGATGGGTAGGCTATCGGTCAAGCCAAGTTCGAGCGGTGTGCTCAGTGACAAAGTAACACTATGTGGTTTGTACTGGGTCAGTCGCCTGTCTGCTGTTTGTTGACCCCTGACCCAGCCTTATATGACCTCTTTTTCTGCTGGTGTTTACAGTCTTGGGCATACCAGTGCGAGCAATCCTTTGTGTGCAAATTCCATTAGCCCCCCCTTGAACATTTCACATGTCGTGTCCTTGATGCTGGTCTTGCCTGGAAAAGAGGAGTTTTCAGTCAGGAAAAAGTCGTAAAAGCAGGTGAAGCACAAAAGCAGGCGATTTGGGAAGGTTCAGCGAAGGAAAGTACAAAGACCCTGACAGATCAATTGTCAAGCTTTAATTAAAAAGGAGCGGCTTAAGGCTCGTCTTCTTTGCTCTGTGTGTGGGCTTGGACTTCTTCTAGATGTGTTTTGCAAAAATAGAGCATGAGGGCTGCAGAGTGGTGACACTCCTAGCAATATATATATACAACACAGATTAGACATGCAAGGCGTTTATTCACACAATGAAGTAGATTAAGGGCAGGAATACAGTGAGACTTACATTTTGTTTTATTCCTGTGTTTCGTGACAACATCGCCACATCTTCAGGGATTTTCTACAAAGTAAAATATAATATTTTAACATAAAATAAGAGCTGATTATCAGATCTAATAGTTCAAAAAGCTAAAACAAGTTAATGGTAAAATTACAACTCACAAACTTAAATTACATGCACACTTGACTAAAACTGAGACTAAAAGTACAATAAATTATAAATAATTAAAAGAACATTTAAAAATCTTGGAAAAATTATAAAAAAATGCCAACGCACAAAGAAAAGTAAAAGTCATATATTCATAAAACTACATGTGAAAACAGCTCCAGACAACCAAACTTTCAGTATCAAAGATAAAAACACTAAAAGTAAACAACGTCAAGAGGCACAAAGAATGACAGAAACTTTGGCAAAAAACAATGGGACAGCAGAGGAATGGCTGTCTAGAGTTGGAACTCGTAGTTTAATGTTTAACATTTCCAAATTCAACAGTTCGTTAGTTCCCTTGTTTGGCCAATAATTTTAAAGTCGTCATATTTGATGGTAGTTTTACATTTAATAATGTGATTCCTTACATAAGAAGTTTCTGGGTTAGATACCTTACACCCAGTTCTATAACTATCGCCCCAATGAGAATTGGCCCTGACCCTGAGAAGACGCCAGGTAGATCCTATATATTTTCCCAGATTACATCTGGGACAAGTGAATTCATAAATGATGCCCGACGTCATCAAAGGGCAGAGCCGATCTTTAAACTTGAAGAGTAAGCCAATGGTATTAGGATTCTTAGGCATAAACTTTAGATTTATGGCTCGAAAGTATTTGTGTACAATCTTAGTAAAATCCTTTTGAAAATTACCATTTAACAGAAATGGGAAACAGTTTCAGACAAGTGTGCGTGTAATTTAAGTTTGCGAGTTGTAATTTTATAATTAAATTGTTTTAGCTTTTTGAACTGTTGGATCTCATAATTAACTCTTATTTTATGTTAACATATATGTTATTTTGTAGAAAATCCCTGAAGGTGTGGAGATGTTGTCACAAAAGGAGGAATAAAACAAAATGTGAATCTCATCGTATTCCTTCTTGATCTACTTCATCATATATATATATATATATATATATATATATATATATATATATATGATCTACTTCATCATATATATATATATATATATATATATATATATATATATATATATATATATATATATATATATATATATATATATATATATATATATATATATATATATATATATATATATATATATATATATATATGTGTGTGTGTACACACACACACATATATATATATATATATGATGAAGTATGTATATATGTATATATACAAAAAAATATATATACATATATATATATGTAGATATTGTATAATATATATATATATATATATATATATATATATATATATATATATATATATATATATATATATATATATATAAGTGAATGTTTGTATATTTGTTTGTCCACTATAGAAATCCAAACTACTTGACAGACCCAGACAAAATTTTGCACGCAGCCTCTATGGCACTCAAAATCAGCCCCTTAGCCCGTGACAGACATACAAATGCAGACAACACAAATGGAATTTTCATTTTTACGTCACCTTTTCCTCCAGTATTACTGGGTTTATTCTCATTTTTCATCTGACTCTCCACCTTTCATTCCATGCGCTGTCAGACGTATGGTTGACTTACAACAATAAATCCAAATCCCCTATAACAAACTTTTATCAGAATTTACGTGAATTTTGACCATAATTTATGATAATTACTAATATACATATACCTCACTGCTTGGTTGTATTGCTAAATTAAATATTTTTGGCTTTGTTACAAAACATATTTCATAGCCATAAAGCAATGAACCCAAACCAGCAGGTCCTAAGATTTTTCTCCTTAAGCACATACACATCATGGCAGTTGTCTTCTTCATTCGCTCATGTGTAGTAGCTGCTAGCTCAGCATGACATGCAAGATGTATAATAACAATATATCCTTTTTCTCTATTAGTTCAGATGTTAATTTCCTCATTAATTCGATCGTTTATTCTTCATTTCTACCTTAGGAAATTGTTATAGCAACTACTTTGTAGCTTCAGGATGGCATATATTGTTATAAATTTGGTTTAAATGAGGTTTATGTGGTGTTTTGTCAACAACACTTCACTACATACCTATTGTTGACGCATTTTAAGAATCTCACTCAGCCACGCCCTCTTCCCATGGCACCATAGATAATGCATGACATTATCATACTGCACTCTCTGACAGTATCAGTTGCTGCTTGGCTATGACACTGATAACATTGAAAGGTCATTCATTCCGTAACTAAAGGAGGCTCCAGAACCTGTAAATTGGTACTTATTTTTGTACAACTGTTCTATAAACATACTTTTGAAAGTTTCCTTTTCACAACAACACAAATAGTAATTCTCTCTCTTTCTCTGTGTGCAACTTGCTCATCCCAGGGAGTAGTAGACCCCAGAGGGAAGCAACCCCCACCTCCACCATCTGGAGATGGGTAGAGGAGTCCGCTCGTGTTAAGAACAGCGCTGCCAGCCGTATGAGTAATATTGTGAAAGGGGAGAGGGCTAGGCTTGGGTGGAGGGGTGGCATAGGGAGGATGTGGCCATGGCCGAGTGATATTCTTAAAATGCATCGACTATAAGGCCTGTAGGTCTTTCTTTGTTGCACGAGAGACAGACCTTCTCCCCTCCCACACACACACACACACACACACACACCTGAGTTCGAATTGTAGAAATACAATATTTTTTATTTATTGTCTTTGTTCAGTGGAGATACTTTTTATTCTCTTCTGATAGAGGAAGGTAATTTCCCCTCCCCCTTCCCCTCCCAATTCCCCTTCCCTCTTACCTTCTTTTTCCTCCCCTTCCCTTCCTCCTCCCCTCCCCCTTCAATTCCTCCTCCCCTCCCCCTTCAATTCCTCCTCCTCCCCCTTCCCTCCCCTCCCCTTCCCTCCCCTTGCCTGTAGACTGTCATTCAGTTTTCCCAGGAAATGCTGGATTGGTCAGCTAGTATACACACACACACACACACACACACACACACACACACACACACACACACACACATACATATATATATATATATATATATATATATATATATATATATATATATATATTTCTTTTATCACATACATAATTGTTCTGTGCATTAGTAGAATTACTAACAGGACCTCATTCAAACTGGATGGTATCTAATGGAGTATTTATTCAGAAAAAGTTACAAGCTTTCTAGGACACATAGTCCTCATCAAGTGCCCGTACAATGACCAGACGCGTAGTCCAGCTGTATATATATCTGTGTGCTGGGTACTTTAATCCTATAATTGCCTTCCTCCTCCTGTGTGACCACCCCCTCGTGACCTTGGTCTTTCTCTGCCCTCATCTTCATCCAGGTGTTCATTACCTGTACGTCCTCTTGCGTTTTTCTTTTGTTTCCTTGCTACTGTGGAGTGTACAATTTTTCTTGATATGCTGTCTTCAAAGCCGTTTCCGGTGTTCCCTGCCATTGTGTTGTTAGTGCATGCTGTGAAGGTATTCTCTACAACCAGTCTGGCCGTTTTGTTGGTGTTCCTGTACAGTAAACTCATATTTTCCCAGTCTATTTTATGGTCATTTTCCCAACAATGTTTGGCAACTGCCAACATCTGATTATAATTGATATAATTGATATTATAATTGTGGTTTTGTAATTTAGTATTTTATTGATAATTTGTTTACATTAATATTAATATTTAGAAATTATTAAATAATTTTTTATCATAAAAAATGTATTTAGTTATGAAAATAAAATTAAAATACAGTAATCAGTGAATATTGCTCTGCGAAAAAATTCATGAATTAGTGAATTTTCCACAATATATTTGGAGATAAGTTCCACAGAAAACCTGCGAGTAACTGAAGCCACGATTGCTGATCCACAAGTAAGCGGGGACCCATTGTATTCCCATTTTGTAGATAACCTGATTAAAGTGTTTAATATGTGCTCTTTTCCATCCTTCCATTGAAACTTTTTGGATTAGAACCCTTCATTTAACAAACATTGTAGCATGCGGCAAAAACTGTATGCAAGCAGCCTGGTGCTATATCAGTATGAAATCAGCTGTGAGAAAAGATATCTCATAGGTTTTCTACTTTCTTCCTCATTTTCTCTTGCAGCCATGATCATACTCGTCCCGATTCTTGTCGGTCATTTAAAGTTACGGGATGCCGCCATAGGGATGACAGGCGGTGGATCAGCGGTGTTCATGTTTGTTCTCCTCGGCCAAATTCGCCACTCTGACATGTTGTGGCTTATGATTATAGGTTAGTGACTTTCAGTTGCCAATGTATACAACAAAAGGTCATCACTGTTTTGTAAATTGAATTTTAATTATTTCTAATCATATTACTAAGAATAATACTGATATATACATAGTTTTGTTTTACTTCATTATTAATTAAATTATTCCATCTAAAGGTGAAATACAGTATTTCAATTGTCCCATAATCTGTTACATCCCATAAAATTGCCAACCCTCACCAAGGTTCAGAGCTTGTTAAACTTTACAACATGAATCCATCAACTTTGCCCTGCCACAAAAAAACAGTTTTCAGTATCAAAGCTTGAGAACAGAAACTGGTATGAACATCATATTCCTTTAGAAAACCAACTGATTGCTACTGTAGGACCGATGCATGAGCATGTACACCATGCTAATACGATGACTAAAATTTTAGTACTTTAGTGTACAAATTCAATGGGAAGATTTAAGAGTACGTATTGATGAATATTGATCTTTTAAATTTTGCCTCTTCTGCATCTCACCAGACCAAAATATACTGACGTCCTACTTATTATAGTAACTGAATATTTACGTCATTTAGACCTTTCAAGTTTTGCCAAGAGATCTACCACCCAGTGGGTATCTTCTCCTTTAGGTACATGGTGGTCCGTGTGCAAACGCATTCTGTTTATATCCTAGGTGTAGAATCTTGATAATGCTAATGTTTACTTGAGTAATGGAATGACTGGGGATGGCTTGGTTTCTTATTTAATAAGTCCTCAAACCAAATAGTAAATGGAAACAGACTTCAGAGAGGTCTGTTCCATGAAGTTTTCTATTTGTAATAAGTTTATAATATTTTTAATACATTGTGTTTTAATTTATCCCAGTAGAATAAGGTGAATTGCCACCATTGCCACGTATGCTTGGTAGGGTAGCAGTGCCTTCGAAATTGTCTGACACAAAAAAAAAAAAAAAAATTTCTTGTCAGCAAAAATTATCTCGTTTTCAAATTCTTGTTTGGCAGGTGTGAGATATCTAAGCTTGACCGTGACTTGACCTTATCTATAATTAAAGACTGATTAGGCTAACAGATATTAACAAGAGCTGTTTAAAGTAATTTAAGGCGCAGACTCTTTCATAACCCCCAAACTGCCCATTTGTAATGCACCATGCACTCCAGAAACACAAATGAGACTAATAATGTTGACATGGCTCTTCTTATCACCTAGAATGAATGGTTACATCTCCTATAATTCAAGATTACTTTACCCTCTTTAACTAAGTGTTCAAAGTTTGTTTCTGCAAACTTGAAATATACAGCTTGTAATGAATAACGGAAAGCTTTTCACAGCTCCCTTAATCGGACTATGGATGCCAGGTGCTTTTGTTGCCCTTCGAGCCATTTGGTCAAAAATGGCAACTAGACCACAAGAATTAGGTAAGAATTAGTGATACTTAATTGACAGCTAATTCAAAACAAATGTGATTTATATTGTAATAGAATTGCTATAACACGGTTAGTAACAAATAAACATTGTACTTTATTTTTAGGTAAACTTTTTGCTGCTCAGACAATAATTGGAGTGGCAGGTGAAGCAGTTTCTGGTCCCATATACTCGGCGTTCTACAATGCTACCCTGTACTCGCTTCAGGGAGCATCTTTTCTTCTCTGTGCAATCTTCTTCACTTTGGTAGTATTTGGAATTAGGTAAGAGCAGTTATCCACTTCCTTTTGGGAAGACCAGAATTCAACAGAAACACATGTTCATGAAAAACTAATTTCATACAAGTAACTTACCAAGTAATTACATAGCTAACATTTCTAATTCGCACAGCAACTTTTTTAAAATTCGTGGTAGCACTTCTTCTGTTTTTGTTTAGGTGACAGACCCAGCCCGCTATTGGGGAACATGGGAAACAACTGGCAGGTAAGTTCAATTTGTTTCTGCTGGTTTTGGTATACACATCAGAGCCATTTGCAGCAGCTTTTTTTATTGTTTTTCAGTTGTCTTTGTGGATTTGGTTGTGCAGCAGGCTATAGATAGTTTGTTATCATAATTTTGATCAGTTTTCTAGTATTTTCTGAATTATGTCAGATTCTAGCACTTCGGGTATTCGCTATTACAGCGAAGGCTGTAAGACTAGGCTCACTAAAGCTTGCTATGATCCTCATTCAATCTGTAGTAAATGTAGGGGGGCAAGAGTGTATCATTGAGAAGACCTGTAAAGAATGTTCATCATGGGATAGTAAACAGTGGAAGAATCTTGTCTCACTTAGACAAATTAGAGAGGGATAGGAAGAGGAAAGTGGCTTCTAGAGCCAAGAAAAGATCTCATAGTGTAGAAGCTACACCTAAACCTAGTTCAGAGGTTAGTCCTACTGCTCTTCCTACTACTCCTACACCTACTGTTTCTCCTATTACTTACCCTCCTACTATTCAACTGCCTACTCCATGCCTAGCTCCCTTGCTTCCGAACCTAATGCCATCGCCAGTCTAGAATCCAGGTTTGATAAGAAAATTAACCTAGTTGTAAGTACAGTGGCAGAGTTAGGAGCTTCCCTGGAAGTGGTAATGGATAAAGTGTTCTCGGATAAAGTGATGAGTGATAGTGCAGTGCCAGTAGAGGAGGTGGCTATCCATGCCGCTGGTTCTCTTAGAGCAAGGTCCCTATCCTACTCCCCTAAACCTGGGAGAAGACATACTGAAAGTCCAAGGGAGGCCAGTGGGGTTTGCTCATGGATAGTCGCCCCTCAGCTGCTCCTGTTGTACAGTGCCATTGGAAAGGCGTGTTTTTGGGTGTTCATCAATTATCCTCAAGCTCTTACGATGACTATGGCATGGACAGGAATCACCCTTCCGAGAATGTTGGTCGCTGTCCAGATCCGCTTCCTATTAAGTGGTATAAGAAGTCTATTAGCAGTCCCCAGCCTTCTTGTAGTTACGCTGTGGACCCTTCTGTCTATATAGGACAGTCTGGAGGCCTTCTCACCTGAAAACTCAATGACTGAGCGCCCTCACCTGGCTCCCAAGCGCCCAGCCATGGCTTATAAGCGCTCAATGTCCACTTACAAACGTTTGGCGCCAGTTACCAAGTGCCCGGTGCCAGTTCCTGAGAACCCAGCGCCTGGCACCAGTTTCTCAGAACCTGGCCACCCGCTCCCAGGCGCCCATCACATCTTTCATCTGCTCAGAGACCATGGTCTCCTTCGCCTCCTCCAATTAGACCTACAGCATCATCTCCTTTGCCTTTGGACCATGACGAGCCTACTCTGGCTCCTATTTAGCAGCAGTTAGCCCAAATTATGGAGTTGTTAAAGAAAGCTCCCTCTGCTCCCAAACCTTCTCAGGATGATATCCTGTCCTGGTCCTCCTCCGAAGAGGTCACCCAAGAACCTGTGTCTCCTTCAGCTTATGCTGCTTTACTGGGGTACCTTTTGGTGAATTTTCCCACATTTTTTGCCCAAGCTGCCCCGTCCTTCCCTGCTTTGACCTTTTTGATGAGGAATCAACCAGATGACAGGACAAGACTTCCCAAGATGGTATTTTTTTCCTCATCTAAGAAGTCCTTCAAGGAGATGGGAGACCGGCTTTCGGCCAAAAGGGAGCAAGGCAAAGTGTCTTTCACTTTTCGTCGCTCTCGTTTAATCTGCAGGAGGTATTTATCTTATGTGACTGGCGAAGCTCCTCCTTTGGGAGTCGCTGCCTCCTCCCAAAGGGACTTCTCTGGTCTAATGGACTCGTCTTGCCATTTGGCATTCTCATCGGTGAAGATGATGTTTTCGTCTGCAGAACTAGATTATGTGGTATGTGGTCATAGACATTTTTAAGGTCTTCGAAGTTCTTAGTTTCCTAGATGGGACTGTGGCGCACTGGCCAAGAAAATCGAGATCAACTAGGATCTAGCTGGAGATATTGCCTCAGACTGGCTCAGAGTTCTGTCCTGTGCTGACAAAGCCATTAGAGATGGCTCTCTAGAATCTTTCCACTCTATTCACCTTTGGATGACTGAAGAAAAGAGAGCTGTGGTGCTCCTTCACTTACAAGGGAGTTACCCAGACTCAGAAGTCAGCCCTGTTGTTCTCACCACTAGACCAGCATCATCTCTTCCCTCAGGACACAGTGAAGGGAATTGTGTCAGATGTACAGAAGAAATCTACACAAGACGTGTTGGCCCAGTCATCTAAGTGTTCAAACCAGGACTGCCCCACCCCTCCAGCAACAGCCCTTTAGTGGAGGGAGACCTAAAGCACCATTCAGGACCCTTACAAATGTCTGATTCACATCAAAGTCTATTAAGAAGAGCTCTTCCAAGCCAGCACCTAAAAAGTGAAAAGGAAATCCTTCATGTACCTGTAGTAGCTAGACTAAAAGAGTTTTGGGAGAATGGCTGATAAGAGGAGTGGGGCCTTGGATCATCAAAGCTCTGAAGGAGGGCTATGTCATCCATCCCGTTCCTGGAGAGCCCCCCATTAGCCACTTCTCCCATCACATTGACAGCGTACTCAGTAGGCTCTGAGAGACATTTGGCCCTTTTGAAAAAAGTTTCCTCTTTTCCAGAAAAGGGCCATAAAAGAAGTTAAGAGCACCAGCATAGAGGGGTTTTGCAACCAACTCTGTGGCACTAAAAGCATTGGGGTTTTGAGGCCAATCCTTGATGTAAGCACCCTCAGTCATTTTGTCCTGAAGACAAAATTCAAAATGGAGACAAGCCATTCAGTCCTTTCATTCATTTACCAGGGCAACTGGATGATAATTACCTTAGACATGCAGGACGCATACTTTCACATTCCTATTCATCCAGTTTCCAGGAAATATCAAAGGTTCGTCTTCCAGGACAGGGTGTACCAGTCTTGGGCCCTTTGCTTCAGCCTTTCTACAACCCCTCAAGTATTCACTCAAGTCCTAGCTCCTGTCATGAAATGGTTCCACTTAGTAGGGATCAATGTGAGTCTTTACCTAGACGACTGGCTGCTTCTGTCCCCATCGAAGGAAAAGTGCATGAAGGACTTACACAAGATTCTTCTTCTTACCCAGGAGCTGGGTCTTATCAATCTTCAAAAGTCCCAGTTGACCCCATTGCAAGAGATCCTCTATTTGGGGATGACTCTGAACTCTAGGATTTTTTGGGCTTTTCCATCTCCCAAGAGAATTTCCAGCTGCTTTCAGACAGTCCTGAGTTTCCTAGCACTTTCGTCTTGCTTGGCTCAACAGTGGATGAGCCTACTGGGGACTCTGGCATCCATAGAGATGTATGTCAGACTAGGCAGACTTCATATGAGAGTTCTCCAGTTTTATCTGAAGCCCAAGTGGGACAGGAAAACACAGTCAGACACTTACGTGTTTCTGATCACCCCGGAGATCAAATCGGACCTGCAGTGTGGCTGTCAGAAGAAAGACTGTCCCACCAACTTCTGAGCCCTGACCTAGACTTTTATTCCGACGCCTCAAACATAGGCTGGGGAACCCTACTGGGGAATCAGGAGGTATCCAGTACATGGACCCCAGATCAGCAAAGCCTACATATCAATGTAAGAGAACTGAAAGCAGTTCAGCTAGGCCTTTAGAGTTTTTTACTATAGTCCACAATAAAACAGTATATTCTCAAACAAGGCAGCACCCATTCCTTTTCTCCCTGCCAGGCAGCAAGAGAATTATTCCCGTGGGCAGAACGAAATTGAGTGACTCTGGTCACCCGATTTATCCGGGGGAAGTTAAATGTGGTGGTAGACAAGCTGAGCCATCGAAAGTGGGTCCTTCCCACCGAGTGGACCCTGGATCCCTTGGTTTGTCTAGATTAATGGAAGCCGTGGGGCACGCCAACGATAGACCTGTTTGCCACCTCCAAGAACCATTGCCTTCCTCTATTTTGTTCTCCAGCTCCAGATCCTCTTGCATGGGCAATGGATGTCATGCTGCAAGATTGGTCGAACCTGGACCTATAGACCTTCCTACCCTTCAGCATGATCAGGGAGATGTTAAACAAGTTTCAGACACACCAAAACACACCTATGATCCTCATAGCCCCGTTTTTGCCCCTGAGAGAGTGGTTCCCAGACCTACTTCAGCTATTAGTAAATTATCCAAGACTCTTCCCCAAAAACTGTCTTTACTCAGACAACCCCACTTCAGAAGACACCACCAAGGGGTGTCTGCTCTTGCCCTGACAGGCTCCAGACTGTCCGTAAGCTTGTCAGAGCGAAAGGTTTTTCAATGGGAGCTGCAGAGACTATTGCACGATGCAGGCGAAAATCTTTTGGCCTCGTCTACCAGGCCAAGGGGTCAGTCTTCCGTCATTGGTGCCACAGCCACAATGTCTCATCTTCTGAGAACTCTGTGATACAGATTGCAGATTTCCTTCTTTACTTGAGGAACACTAGGAATTTGTCTTCCTCCACCATTAAATGGTATCGGGCTATGTTTAGCTCAGTATTTAAGCATAGAGGCCTGGATCTCTTGTCGAACTCCAATATTAATGACCTGTTGAAGTCCTTCGATACGACTTGATAGAGGAAGGACAATTTAGTCTCCTGGAATCTGGATGTGGTCCTGAAATGTGAAAGGCCCAGCTTTTGAACCCCTTTGTTCTGCTTCCCTTAGGAACCTGACGTGCAAGACACTACTTCTTTGATTTACTACAGCTAAACACATCAGTGAGATTTAAACCATTGATTTGATAAAAGGGTAGGTTTTTCCCAAGGAGATGCAGTTTGCTCCTTCACCTCAGGCTTTTTGGCCAAGAACAAGGTCCCGTCCAAGCCCTGGCCTCATTCATTTACCATTAAGAACTTAATGGATATTCTTTGTCAGGAGGAAGAAGAGATAGAAAACTTTGTCCAGTCAGAGCTCTTAGATACTGTCTGAATAGGACAGAAAAAATCAGGGGTCCATCTAGTAACCTTTGGTGTTCAGTTAAGAGCCCTTCTCGTCCTTTGTCAAATAATGCCTTGTCGCTCTTCCTGAGAGATTTTATTTCAGAGGCACATTTCCAGATCCAGGAAGACATTTTACCAAATTTTAAAGTGAGAGCTCATGATATCAGAACAGTGTCGATCTCTTTGGCTTTCACACATAATATGTCCTTGACTTCCATTATTCAGTCGACCTACTGGAAGTGCAGGTCTATTTTTGCCCCTCACTATTTGAAGGAGGTGGAAACATTGTTCGATGATTGCAGCACCTTGGGACTGTTATCAGTGGCTGGCATGGTATTAGGTGAGGAATTATAGGAAGCACTCTTTTCTTCTGCTGTCCTTTCGCCTTGGTGTAGGCCTTTCGAGTTTTGGGGAGCCTGGGGGTAAAATGTGCCTGGAGTATCCACCAGTTTTAGTGGATAGGTTGTGGTGCTTTTTGCAAGTGTTTTCAGAGTAGGTGACAGCATTGTCTGGTTGTCTTTAATTTTGGTAATGCACCCAAGGCAAGGGCGCCTTTTGTTTGAATGTTTTGCTAGCCATCAGGCTTTTCCTCTGCTGCAAAGCTCCCACTTAAGTAGAGGCGACCCATGGCTAAAGAGCCATGCCACTATGGGTTAAGATGAGCACTAACCAGATGCAGTATTCACCTGCAGTAGCTCTCTTACCAGGTAAGGAAACAACAAGCATTGCATTCAATGCTGGCAAATTTTTCTATTTCAAAGTTATTACCATGCCTTATTGCTTTGGAGTAAAATATGTCCATGTCTCCCACCTCCATTCAGTGCCGGATTCAGCTATGTAATTACTTGGTAAGTTACTTATATGAAAATGACATTTTCATAATAGAATTAAGTTTCACATATACTTGCCAAGTGATTACAGAATCAGAACCCACCCTCCTTCCCTCTTATGGACATAAGGACACAAACAAATTGAGCTTACCTGCCAGGTTGTTCCCCGCATGTTCCCCGATAGTGGGCAGGGTCTATCACCTGCACAAAAACAGAAGTGCTACTGCAAATTTTTAAAAAGTTGCCACTCGAGTTAGAAACATTAGCTGTGTAATTACTTGGTAGATATATATGAAATTTTATTTTATTATGAAAATGTCATTTTCACTTTTATTCAGAAACAAGTTTTCGCTGAATGAGTTTGGGCATAATTGTGTCCTGTTCAGATGAAAGTTTACGCAAGACAGTTTTGTTTAAGAGGTAAGTAATGTGCTTCAACAAGAGGTGACATGGTGAAACTTGCATTTTCGGACTACTGTGCTTTCTCAAAAATTCACATTACAAGCCAGTGAGTTTGATTACTGTTATACTGTACATGCAAGTAGATACGAGCATGACGTGATTGAATCACTACAGAAGTACTAAACTTACTACACTTATGAGAAACAAATATAGTGACAACTCATGATAGATCTGCTTATATATATATACATGTCAATATAGTTTATTTAACTATCAGATATCCTTGCTCAAAGAAAACTTCACAATTAATGCCTTATCGTAGGAATACCTATGATACTGGTAAATACAAGTTAGGGGCAAGAAAAGTTTAACTCAGATAGCAATATAAATAAATGACTAATTAAAAATAAAAAAAAGATGATAGTTTTGGGGAATCTATGACCTGTGTAAGATAAGAACATACAATATTCAGATGTACAAAGAAGATTGAATTGGAAATGGTATTCTTTTGTTACTTTCTTATACTAAAGGTAGAAAGGAGTTTGTAGTTAGTCAACACATTTATTCCCTTTCAGGTTATATAATCGTCTTTTTTTTTAAGTCAATAGCTACAAAATTGATCACATACCAAAAAATGCGACTATAACAAGAACCAAGTGGTAAAAGTAAGGAAGAGCTTTACAATTTTGGGTTACACGGAAAATTCCACAACAAAAAATCATAACTTTATCATTTCAGTCTTTACTGACTTATAACTTACACTCCTCTTTTAACCCAAAAGGGCCAAGAAATTGAGAACCTGACATCTGGCCTGGAAGGGAATTTTCAAAAAGCCTAAAATCTAACTTGCTCCTAAGCCAGGGTGACAGGGCGGTGAAACGACTGCATGGGGTGCGCCAGTGGATGTGACATTGTATACTTTCAGTAAGCCTCCAAACTTTGCTGCCAAACCCAGGTTTAGCCAGTAACAAAGTTCTTTCACAGCCATATGTCACTCACATTGCCCGCCAAGCGATCTTGGCCAAGTGCACAACCCATCACCTGTAACTATTATGCAGCCCAAGTATCATATCAAAATAGGTAAGATCCCGATAATAAATTCGTTCATTTCGTAGAATCCTTTGTATGAGTTTCCTTATACTAGTGACCTTGGAGCAATCTGCATGATTCTCACACCTAACTCTTGGCAACTAATAGACTAAATACGGCCATGCTCTACCAACAAATAAGCCACTAATGGACTAAATACAGCGTCTCAGCTCTGGGTTCACTCGAGAGAGAGAGCACAAGGTTATTCTCCACTAAATCGACAGGCACAGCATAGTAATCCACAGACTAACCACAACAATACCTACCAGTACAAAAAGCCACTAACAAATTAAAAATGATGTCTCAGCTCTGGCTTGCTCCTCCTCAAGACCCAAAGATCATCCTTAATATGGTAATTCATGAACTAACTAACCATGCTTAGCAAGAACAAGAGACACTAATGGACGAAAGACAGTGTTCATTTTCTGACCTCACTCTTGAGAGGGAGAACTAAAGATCATTGCAATAGCATGGTGAACCCATCATGGTTCTCTCTTAATCCCAGGCGACAAACAGACTAACCATGCCCATGATTGCTGCTGTGAAATGATCTAGTAAGGAAACCACCAGGAAATAGCCAGCAATGAGCAAAAAACACTGTAAACCTCCATTTGCCATCTTTCTCTGCAGCTGAACCATCAGTCTGGTCCCAAAGGGCAGACATACAATTCTGCCGGCAAAATATCATGTTTAGTAAAGAGGTGATCCTAGATGCTTTCTCCCCTTGGATATCATACCGTCTCAATGCCAAGGACAAGGAAATTGTCTGCAGTGACCTGTACCAGTTTATATCTTGGTTCTCTCTGCCACCTCTTGCACATGCCCAACAAGCCATTGACATGCTTAACACATCCATGGGGGACACAACAGCAAGGGCATTCAGGAACAACCTTGAGTTCTTCCTAATGCCGCTGGACCTTGATGCCAAAGGGAAACCCCAGAATATCAACCGGATTCTGCTGCCTGCCCCCAGAGAAACTGACATTGCAAAAAAGGCATTGAAAGAAATGGAATGGATGAGCCTTTGCCAGAAGGCCCCCGTCCATAGACCTCCCCACTCCCTGTGATGAAAAACCCAATGGCTCTTGGCACCCTTGCAGAGGCTACAGGTGTCACAACCTACAGGCAGAGCCCGACTACTACTCGCTTACAAACATGGTAGACATAACCTCTACCTTACACAGAGCAAGGATTTTCTCCAAATTGGACCTCATGGCTACTGTCAGGTACCAGGACACCACAAGGACATCCCTAAGAAGATGATTACCACAGTTCTTGGAATCTACATATTCAACTTCAGTTTTCAGTGTGCATTCCAGGGCCAAGAAACTTCCAGCAGCCCCTCAAGTACTTTCAATCCACCAGCCTTGGGTGCAAGTCCAGGTAATGTTGAGCCAACAAACGTCCATTCCAGTTTCCAGTTCATATTCCAGGGCCAGGGAACTTTCAGCAGCCCCCCCAACTACTTTCCATCCACCTTCCTTAGGTGCAACTTCCAGTGATCTTGAGCCAACTCACATCCATTTAGTTTCCAGTCTGCATTCCAGGGTCAGGGAACCTCCAGCAGCCCCTCAACTGCTTCCCATCCACCAGCCTTGGGTGCAAGTCCAAGTAATATTGAGCCAGCATGCATCCATTTCAGTTTCCAGTCTGCATTCCAGGGCTAGGGAACTTCTAGCAGCCCCCCAGCTGCTTTCCATCCACTAGCCTTGGGTGCAACTCCAGGTGATCTTGAGCTAGCACACATCCACTTGAGTCTCTAGTCTTCATTCCAGGGCCAAGGAACTTCCAGCACTCCCTCAACTGCTTTCCATCCACTAGCCTTGGGAGCAAGTCCAGGTAATCTTGAGCCAGCACTCATTCATTTCAGTTTCCAGTCTGCATGCCTCCCAGTGATCTTGAGCACAACTCCCAGTGATCTTGAGCCAGCACGCATCCAATTCAATTTCCAGTCTGCATTCCAGGGCCAGGGAACTTTCAGCATCCCCCAACTGCTTTGCATTCACCAGCCTTGGGCCAGTTCCCATTGATCTTGAGCAAGCTTACTTACATTTCAGTTTCCAGTCTGCATTTTAGGGCCAGGGAACTTCCAGCAGCCCCTAACTGCTTTCCATTTGCCAGCCTTGGGCTGGCAAATGGATCCCAGTGATCTTGAGCCAGAACACATCCACTTCATTTTCCAGTCCACATTCCAGGGCTAGTTAACTTCCAGAAGTTCCTCATCTGCTTTCCATCCACCAGCCTTGGGCACAATTCCTGGGGATCTTGAACCAGCAGGAGGAGGAAGTATCTTGTATGAGGGGCTAGAACAAAGTGAGTTCTCCTACCCAGAAACCAGAGAACTCACTTGTTCCAGAACCCCCTCAGCAAGATTAGACCACAGCAAGCCCAGGGAAGCTTTGGGTTCCTTGTGCGGTCCCCAAAAGGCTTCAAGGGCAGAAGGACGATCCATGGGAGTGCCTATGGTCTTTTCCCCAAGATCGTTATACTGAAGCATCAGTCTCATGATCTCAACGCAGGTCCTATGTAGTTCAGGGGTGTCTGTGTCTGGAGGAAAAGGTCCCCATGTCCTTCTAGGTCATGGTCCTCCCAGGCTACTCATCAGAACCCCCTGAACCCCTTTCCACCACTCAAGCACACGACCGAACCTGGAATGTAAGTACTAGTGGGCCGGCTGGGATGGGAAGGCAAACAATCCCATTCTTCAACCCTAGGCCTGTCCAACTCATGTTTCCTGGTATCACCCTAGGAGGTTGAGGGGACAGGTGAGAGGGGCGTAGCACCCTTCACAGACCTGGTGGAGGCCAAAGCCTCAACAGGAGAGGAAGGCCGTGAGCAATCATCACTCCGAGGTAAAGGCTGTATGGGTCTAGGAGAGTATACCCGTTCACGCAAACATGCACAGGGGCTGTCCCAGGGAGAGTAAACCCATTCACATGATCGTGTACACTCAGCGATTGTGTATGCTCACCCGATTGTGTAGGCTCATGCAACTGTCGTTGCTCTTGCGACCCCGCAAGCTCACACATGTGAACAGGGGCTATCCTGAAGAGGTGCTACCATCTTCAAGGCTGTGGCTTCAGCAAGCGAGGAAGACTGGACAGAGACCCTTGACACTTTCCCTGGTGAGCAGGCTTGAGGGCCATCTTCACCTTTCTGGGACCCTGGTACTATTTCCTTACGAGAACATACATGGGGTGAGGCAGCGCCTGCACACTGTGGATTCACTCTCTCATTCGTACATGCCATGGTCCGCGGCCACGGACCATGAGCACTCCCCATTGTCACAGAAGTCCATGGGACCTTGTGGAACATTAGAAGAACCTTTACCAGTCAGTGCAAATGATTTGCCAGAACTGGTATTGGTGACACCGGGCTTCGTAGAACCTGTTCACCCTCTGTGACATGTCTCCATGAGACGTGTACGTGCACCACCCATGGCATGGGGGTCCGAGGAGCCCCTTGCAACAGTTGCAGAGGAAGGTTCTTTGCTGGCCTTAGAAGGTAACTTCTGAGGACTGGTATTGGTGACACGGTTATCCATGGATGAAGAGGCACTGGAACACGAATACAATGAGGACACTGTGAGGACTCTTCTTTGACTCGTTGGTTTCACGTTGGTGCTTCTCCATCAAGGCTTGGAGCAGGACATCCCCCAAGAAGGAGGTTGGAGGGAGCATGGAGGTTGACGAGATCAACGTTGGATGCATGACCTTGGCAGTGGACCCAGTCGACACTGTAACCATGGCCGTAGTTGTAAAGTCACCACATCGGCGCCAGGATAGTGTTTCGGCGGCGCCATTAATTAAGTCTCCGCTGAGCTTGTTTTCTTTGGTGACTTCCCATTTTCTTCAAGCTCAATTAGTCACGCCTAAAACGTGCCAGGTCACGCATTTTAATCATTTTTACTTTATGCGTATTTATACAATGTCACACATTGTGTATCACATGTTTCTTCATTCACAGGCATCAAGACTGTATCCATATTGTAGCTCTGTATGTTTTGTATTGTAATTTGTACTCGTTCACTGCATATTATTGTTTATTGTTTTTCGACCTCAGGTCACAGTCAATTCCATTGTCTCGCGGGCGGCGTCAGTCGGCCGCAATATAAGCTGCCTGGATCTGTAATAAAGTAGCAGTAACTTTTACCTGCTCGTTTCTTTGACACCTTACAGTGGTGACCCCGAGTATCCCGGAGCCATTAGCGGACTCACACGGCGACTTAGTCTTGGCTCCAGGATTTCTCCAAAACGCTCTTAGCGGCCTAAACACAGTGCTGTAACCAGCGTTTGAGCGTGCTGACTCGTCGGCGCACCCGCCAGCGTCACTAGCGGAACCCACGGCGCCGAAAGTGCGACTGACGCGAGTACCCCACTCCAGTAAGGGGTCAAAGGAGCTAGCATGGACGCGGATATCCTCCTTCATGCAGTTAAACGTGGACCCCGCGTACTTTGAGGTTTACCTACCTCCCATCACACCCGCGCCCGCCCCTGCATCGAGGCCCTCCCGCAACTCCACACCAGCGCCCGAACACACGGCGGCGGGCAACACAATCGCTGGCCGCCCTCACCGTAAAGCTGCCGCCGTTTACGAGGGGAACCCATCGATGTGGCTGCGCAGGGTGGAGAGCCACTTCAGAATCGCGGACCTGACGGACGAAATCCTACAGGCCGACACAGTGCTCAACGCCCTTCCGGAGGACGTGTACAGAAAACTCATCTCGCGAGTACCCGAAACACACACCCTCACATACAACACCACAAAAAAGTTCCTCCTCGAAGCTTGCTCCCTGCCCATCGCCGAGCGGGCCGCCCGTGCTATCGACCTTGCCATAAACCCACGCCCGACCTCAATTCAAGAGACACTTGGGGCATGGTCGTAGATCTCCTGTCACTACCAGACTTGGGTGGCACAAAGAAGCGGCAGGAGATAAGCTTCACACGGAAATCTACCTTCGCCAACTCCTCCCGGAGGTAAGCAACCAGATCGCTCACCCCTACACCATGCCTGTCGAGGACCTCAGAGACAGCGCAACACCTCACAGACTCCGTCAAGGCTTCACAGCGGCTAAAACCGGCCACACAGCCGGTCAGCTCCATCCAGCCTGAAGAGGACGTAGAGCAGCCCGTCAACGCCATCGCCAACAGACGTCCACCGAACCACAGCAGATGGAGGTCCCCGGGCTTCTGTCGCTACCACAAGTGGTTCGGAAAGGACGCCCGAAACTGCCTGCCGCCCTGCTCGTTCGCCCGTTCAAAAAACGGGGGTGGCGGCGGCCAGCAGGACAGGCCGCCATGGCAGCCGAAGAACCCAGGGCCTCAAAAACAGTAGGTTTTTACGTCCGCGACACCGTCTCCGGCAGGATGATGCTGGTCGACACAGGGGCCTTTAAATCGGTCTTCCCAGCATCCAGAGAGGGCCGCAACCAGACACCAGACCCGGCCGCTTTCTGACGGCCGCCAACGGAACCCCATCCTCTCCACGGCACCAGGCTCCTGTCGATCTCCATCCTTGGCCAGAGTTACTCCTGGGACTTCATTGTCGCGGACGAGGAACCCCACTCCTGGGGCCGATTTTCTGGCGCACTTCGGCCTGCTAGTCGGCGTGGGGCGCAAGCGCCTCCTCGATACCGACTCCTGCCGGTCTCTCCCGTTAACGGCGGGACCCAGACCCACCATCAGCGCCGTCGCCCCACCAGTATGCACACCTACTGTCGGAGTTCCCTGAGGTATTTAAGCCCGAGCCGCCAAGTCCCCAGGGCCCCAGCCAAGCACGGCATATACCACCACATAGTGACTAAAGGGCCCCGACACATGCGAAGTTCCGCAGGCCCCTCAGCGCCTTCAGGAGGCGAAAAAGCATTCTCGGAGATGGAACAGATGGGCATCTGCAGGAAAGCCTCCAGTCCATGGGCCTCCCCCTCCACATGGTGCAGAAACCGGACGGCTCCTGGAGACCCTGCGGCGACTACAGGCGGCTCAACATTGCAACAGAGCCCGACCACTACCCTCTACCCAACATGCAAGACCTCACGGCCTCCTTTCACGGGGCCAAAATATTCACTAAATTGGACCTTCTTAAATCTTATTTCCAGGTACCTGTTGCGCCAGAGGACATACCAAAGACAGCCATCATCACGCCCTTCGGGTCCTATGTGTTCGCCTTCTCCACCTTCGGGCTGAGGAACGCGGGGCCACCTTCCAGCGGCTCATGGACAGCATCCTGGGGACCTAAAATTCTGCGTCTGCTACATCGACGACATTCTCATATTTTCCAGGTCTCACAGCGAACACCAGAGACACATCTAAGCAGTCCTCCAGCGCCTCCAAGAGAACGGCCTCGTCGTCCGTTTTTCGACAAGTGTACCTTCAGCGCCCAGAAAGCAGAATTCCTGGGTCACGAGGTGTCTCCGACAGGCGTCCGCCCTCTTACATCGAAAGTAGCAGCCGTGAGCCAAGTTCCCGACACCCACCTCCATCAAGGCCGTCCAGGAGTTCCTTGGGATGGTAAACTTCTACAGGCGGTTCATCCCCGGGATCGCGCACACCACGGCCCCTGACGGAAGTCCTAAAGGCCAACCGAAGTCCCTGTCTTGGGGACCCAGCCAGCAGCAGGCCTTTTCCTTGACGAAGGCCGCCCTCACCAAGGCAACCGCCTTGGCACACCAGGATCCCAAGGCCCCCCTCCAGCTGACGACAGACGCCAGTAACGTCGCCTGCGGTGCTGTTCTGGAGCAAATCATCAACGGCGCCCCAGCCCATCGCCTTCTTCAGCAAGAAGTTCAGTCCCGCAGAGACCCGTTACAGCACCTTCGACAGGGGAACTCTGCGCGATGTACCGCGCAGTTCGGCACTTCAAGTTCCTCCTGGAGGGGATGCCCTTCACAATCTTCACAGACCACCAGCCACTGGTTCACGCCTTCACGAAGCAGGGGACGATAGTCTTCCAGACAGCAGCGCCACCTCTCAGCCATAGCCGATTTACCTGTTCCGTCAGGTACCTCCCGGCAAGAAAAATCCGTAGCAGACGCCCTCTCCAGAGTCGAGTTGAACGCAGTGCAGCTCGGTGTAGATTACCAGGACCTTGCCAGAGAACAGGCCGCTGACCCAGAAACCCCAGCATACCGCACCGCCATCACATCCCTCAAGTGGCGGGACGTGACCCTCGCCCAAGGCCCCAGCCTGCTCTGTGACATCAGCACAGGTCAGCCCCGCCCTTTGGTTCCAGCCTCACGCCGCCGCCAGGTATTCGACATAATTCACGGCCTCTCACACCCCTCCAGCAGGACCACGGCCAAACTGCTTTCAAAAAGTTCATCTGGCACGGGTGCAAAAGGACGCCACGGCCTGGGCAAAACAGTGCCTGCAGTGCCAGACCAGTAAGGTGGGTTGTCACACGCAGTCGGGGTAGGCGAGTTCCCACAGCCAGGGCGCCGCCGGCCACATCCACATCGACGTCGTCGGGCCCCTTCCCCATGAGGCGGATCCAGATACCTCCTGACGGTGGTAGACCGTTCGACGAGGTGGCGAAGCCACACCCATGCAAGAAGCCACCGCCAGCGCATGCGCCGAGGCCCTGCTCTCCAGTTGGGTTAGCCGCTTGGCGTCCCGGACCACATCACAACCGACAGGGGCCCCGCTTTCCTCTCAGAGTTGTGGTCTGCCCTGGCTCAACTGCTGGGAACCACGCACCACACCACCACAGCGTACAACCCAGCGGCCAACGGCCTGGTCGAACGGTTCCACAGGTCCCTAAAGTCATCCCTCATGGCCCGCTGCACCGCCGAGGACTGGAAACATCAGCTGCCGTGGGTCCTCCTCGGGTTGAGGACCGCCCCAGAGCCGACGGCACCCCATCCGCAGCTGAACAAACCTATGGGGAACCCCTCGTGGTGCCGGAGAGCTCGTGACAGATGAACGCCACTCCCCATCACTGCAGAGGCTCCGCGACGTGGCGGCAAGTTCGCCTTGCAGGCGCTCATACATCGACAAAGCAACCACCTTCATGCCGCCACAGCTGTCATCCGCCACCCACGTCTTCGTCAGAGTCGACGCCGTCCGTCCACCACTAACTAAGCCCTACAGGGGACCCTTCGCGTGCTGGAACGAAACAGCAAGGCGTTCCAGCTGGCACTCCCAGGCAAGGACGACTGGGTTTCCATAGACCGGTTAAAGCCCGCCTTCCTGTCGGAGAGTCCCAGCAGCGACGCAGCACCCCTTCCGCCCAACCGCACTCCAGCACGCCCTCACCCCCACAGGCGCGGCCGCCCAGGAAGGGACCGCCCAACCAGCAGCCTCACAGGCGGGAGGCCCTCCGTTATCTTCAAGGAGCCGCGGCACCCTTCAGCGTCCCAGCAGATACAGGGATTAGTCAGACGCGTCCCTCGTCTTGGGGGGGGAGTATTTGTAAAGTCACCACATCGGCGCCAGGATAGTGTTTCGCGGCGCCATTAATTAAGTCTCCGCTGAGCTTGTTTTCTTTGGTGACTTCCCATTTTCTTCAAGCTCAATTAGTCACGCCTAAAACGTGCCAGGTCACGATTTTAATCATTTTTACTTTATGCGTATTTATACAAATGTCACACATTGTGTATCACATGTTTCTTCATTCACAGGCATCAAGACTGTATCCATATTGTAGCTCTGTATGTTTTGTATTGTAATTTGTACTCGTTCACTGCATATTATTGTTTATTGTTTCGACCTCAGGTCACAGTCAATTCCATTGTCTCTCGCGGGCCGGCATCAGTCGGCCGCAATATAAGCTGCCTGGATCTGTAATAAAGTAGCAGTAACTTTTACCTGCTCGTTTCTTTGACACCTTACATAGTCACTGTTACTGAAGCAGCAGTCACAGGAGCAGGAGGCACTGAGGTGGGAAACCAGTCCCCTCGACTGAAGTCTCCCTGGGGAGACCTAGGGAGGGCCAGAGATCCCTAAGCTCCTCTAGCGAATGTTGAATCTCCCCCAAACCTGAAAGAGTCATAGTTGGGTTAGTAGCGGCTGTCTCCCTTCACTCTGAGGGGATTTCTCCTCCCCCCCAGCAAACAGAGACTGCCTGGGAGCCATCGTCCCTCGACGAGGACTCTCTATTGACGGAGTAATAGGGGACCTTGAAGATGTAATTCCTCCCTGAGGAGAAGTAGCTATGAGAGGCAGCTCGACCAGAGGAAGGAAAGAACTGGAAGGATTGGCAGTCATTGGCACCAGTGGGGGTGTGTAACCCTCTGACAGTGTGTGAGAAGTTGCCCTCCTTTTGTGTTTCCTCCTCGGAGTGAACAGCAGCCATTGCTTCGAAGGCCAGGAACAATACTCGTCATAAATACTATCTTGCAATGGAAGGGTGGGACTACCCACCCGACCGTCTGATAGTTAACTACCTAACAACCTTGTCGAGAATTAAATAGCTGGTTTCCAGCTGTGCTGAAGGTATTTCCATATGTAAAGACAGAGGGTTTGTATTTATGTAGGAATATATATATATATATATATATATATATATATATATATATATATATATATATATATATATATATATATATATATATATATGTATATATATATATATATATCCAATGCAGCACGAAGGGACAAGTGCTTGAGAATATTATAAAATCCACGGCAGAAGGTGAGTGAATACCAGGACTTTGAACAAATACTTTTGTAGTTTGTTCTACATTTTCAAGTTCACACTGAATACAAAAGAAGTTAACCGAGCCTTATATACAAAAACAGAAGGGG